>NC_142168.1:59254154-59554154 GCF_029865625.1 Vigna umbellata | reverse complement strand
ATGAGCTTTGGCAAAATTTTCTGCTCCAACATCGCGGATCATGTCCTCCAATTTGTCTTCATCCGGTCGATCTTCTTCCATGGTGGAATCAGTAACATTTACACTTTGAGAGTCAGTGGGAAAATCCATTTCTTCGCCGTGCCAGATCCATGTTGTATAGCATCTTAGAAAACCATCACATATAAGATGTTCTCTAATTTGAGTTGCGTTCAACTTTCTCCCATTCAAACAGTTCACACAAGGACATCTAAATTTCACTTCATTATCAGTTCTCCCCTCATTACGTTGCGCAAATTGTATAAATTCCTCTACCCCTCTCTCGTACTCAACACTAATGCGTGGTAAATTAATCCAATTTCGATCCATACGTAAATATTCTACAAAATTACAATCATACAATTATACAATATATTCAACATACAATCAATTCAATCATACAATCAAACAATTAATAAACTATAACAATTTCATGCACTATCAAAATTAAAGCAAAAATTATACCATAATACATTACCAAAACTATAGAAACTTCATACATTACCAAAACTATAGCATTATGCAAAAATTAATGAAAAAATCACGTTAAAAATGCAAATGGACATAAATACCTGGAAGAGGAACGGCGGCGGAGAGGGTGAAAAACGCAACACAACGGCGGCGGCGGCGGAGAGGGTGAAAAACGCAAGGAAATCACGATTTTGATCGGCTAAAACTCGTTTTTATCGTCAAAAACGAATAATGACCGAACAATTTTGAGTTTAAACGGTTAAAAATGCAAAATCTGAGATGAAGGGTGGTTCGGAGGAAGAAGAAACGCGAAAACAGAGAGAACGCGCGAGGAAGACGATGCACTGTTCCAAGTTTTGTTTTTTAACTCTGAACAGGGGAATCTACCGCGGTTCACTACTTAACCGCGGTATAAAAGGGTTATATGCCGCGGTTTAACCCCCAACCGCGGCATATACTAATTTAAAAAATTATCAGAAATGGCATTTTTGAAATTATTTTCAAACTATATGCCGCGGTTCAGCGGGCAACCGCGGCATATACCTCGAAATATTTCAAATAAATATTAAATTAATTTCATATAGGCGAATATGCCGCGGTTCCCTGGGGAACCGCGGCATATACCCCTGAAACGTGTTCAGCACAACTGTCTCCCCAACTGCCTTTCAGGCAATTTCAGAAGTTACAGGGGGTATATGCCGCGGTTCTCTGGGGAACCGCGGCATATACCCCCTGTAACTTCTGAAATTCTCTGACTAGCAGAGAAGTTAAGACGTTACAGGGGGTATATGCCGCGGTTCCCCAGGGAACCGCGGCATATACCCCCTGTAACTTTTCAAATTCACTGACCCAGTCAGCACCTGCAATAAATTGGCAGGGTATATGCCGCGGTTGTGCAGAGAACCGCGGCATATACTCTGTTATTTAATTTTTTATTCATACGTGGCGTCAAAGGCAAAGTTTGACTGGGGTATATGCCGCGGTTCTACTGGGAACCGCGGCATATATGTTCGTTTTATTTACAAAACTGCCACCGCGCACCATTATGCTGCGGTTTTCGTTGAACCGTGGCATAATGTGCGCTGTAAAAACCCGATTTTTTACTAGTGAATGTATGGTTTCAGTTCTCAAGAAACCGAAACCTATAATTCTGCACCACGGTGAAATAATTAAAAAAATAACAGCAAATTTGAAAAATTTTAAAATTTCACATATTTATAGATCTCAGTTGTAAGAAAATCGAAACAAAATATATGGATGATTTCAGTTTCTTTGCCACCACAACTTATAAATTCGCAAAATTTTCAAAATTATCATCGTATATCTTTATTTGTAATATAAATAGAATCAATTTTACTATTATCACCTTCTTTAAAGATGGTGTATCACTACCAACAAGCATCTCATTCGTACTATGAACATTATTAATGATGAAAAATTTGGAGTGCCTTAAGAAGTACTATTTTTTAAATGATTATACTATGTTTTATACCATGCAAATGACCTACTATGTAAAATGATGATCAAATCAAACCAATTAGTCCAATTCCTCAATCAGACGTTAAACTAAATTTGACAGCAACAGCACCAAACTGGCTTTTACAATAAAATGAATTATGCAGTTGGGTTAAGTTGAGATGCTATGCATGAATGCATGATTCCATCACTCTTTTCATCACTCTCCGTCGCAACTGCCTCTCCTCCCTCTCTCTAGTAACTTCCTCCCCTCACTCTCGCTCAGTCTCACTCTCCAACTACAACATGGTTTCAATTTTCTTTTTCCTTCCCGTTGCCATGGTATTCAATCGGATCTCCATGGTTTCAGTGTTCTTCTTCATTATAGTGCCCTAATCTGCAATGGGTGTTTGGACCAGAGAGAGAATTGGAAGTGTCTTTCAATTGCCCGGCAGCTGTGATCAAAGGTGTTCCTTTCCGTTCAACTGTTTAAGCTTTATCAAACATTCAATTTCTTTGATTAGAAGTGGTAAAATTTAGCTTGAAATATATCATATAAACGATGTGTAATATAGTACCAGAAACATGCATTCAGTCTTGTATAATTGCTTAATATCCTAAATGTTTTACAAGCAGTTCACTCAAGTGAGGATATATATAACTAATGAGTACATGTGCTTATACTTTCGTTTAATTTCAAAACATTATGTTTGCTAACTTGACTGATTGACTGCATAATTTATTTTGCATGCCTATTAAACACTACCGAACTACCATAAACCTCTGCTTATAGGAAACTGGGTAAGCAAGAAGACATATTTTCACATGTAACTCTTCAATTTTTCGAACACTACTTTGTGTTAGCCACCATCCCATCCCATCCTTTCTAACACTATTTTTATGTTCATTTTTTTTCTGCAACTATATGACTAATATTTCAACTTTGTTGATAATTAGTTTATGTACAAGATCACGATGACTGACATTAATAGTTTTTTTTTAAAATTTTAATCTGAAAGTTTGAACTGTAAACCTTATCATTCATACTAATAATTTGTTTATTTTTCGTACTTATGAATGTAAAAAGCTACTTTGTAGGAATGTTGGCATTAGTTATTTTTTATTAATATTATGAACATAATATTAATTATTTTAATATTGTAAAAGAAATTAGTACGTTTCGATCATACTTTTTTAAAGAGAATTATTATTTTCTTTTTCAAAATTTTGTATAAAAGACCGACCACACAATTAAAAAGTGATAAACGGGTTTCTTAAAATATAAGAGTCATACAAAAGAAAAGACTGAAATTTATACCAAGACTAATTTGATTAGGTTTAATTTGAAAAAATATAAATTATTTTGACAATACTTTGGTTTAAGTTGTTGGATGTAATAAAAGAACCTTATATCCTTATCTACATTTATGCTAGCTGTCTGTACACATCAACGTTAGGGAAACATTTTGAAGTTTGAAGGGGGAGACATTATTGAACGAAAAAGATTATTGCTATTGTGTAGTTCTAAATGCACATGATGTGTGAGCATTTTCTATTCTATCTTGTATTCCACTTCTTGTCTTGTCTGGGCTCTGATGAGCCTGGTTATTACAAAAGCGTCATCCAGGGGACAAGCTGCTTATTCCAAAGCTTCAAGTGTAGTAGAGCAGACACATGGCTCTATCCGGACGCACACAGGCTAAAACAAACTCTTCGTTTTTCCTTTTTGTTATTGCTGATATATAAATCACCTTTATCTCTCTAATGCAGGTTGCATCATTCACTGGGGAGAGGCTACTAATAACTAAATACAATCAGCCCTTAATCAAGGCTTACATCAACGGAGTGCAGGAGGCAGAAGCTTCTGGTTTGGGTTAGAGCTGTCAAGTGAGTCCCTTTAATAAGATTTGGCCCTAACCCATGTGGGTTGGGGCCATAAAAATCCACAGGACCAAAAAAAATCCTTCACTAAAAAAGCCCACAGGGCTAAAAACCTCCCAAAGCCCTATGGGTTAGGACCAGCCCATGGGCTTTCCTTTTTACAAAATTTTAACTCCTCTCCTAGAGTTAAGGATGTGAAACTGCTATTTGTTATCAATTCATATGTTTGATAATAAACAGGCCACTTATTTGCGAGAAAATGGGAAATGTAACAGTTAGTGTGCAATCATGGACGATGATGTAATACAGAAAAGGTGATTCCATCAATATAATTCTCAATTTACTAAAAGAGTAGATCAGTAACACGGTAGAAGTTGAAGGCAGTGAATATTAGGACAGCAACCCCCACTATAGTAGAACTGCTTCTCCAAGGGTCTCTGAAGTAAACCCACCTCAATGTCCCCATTGCCCATTTCCAATCATTGTTGTAGTGTTCATTAACATCTTCCATGATCTGGTGGTAGCATGTTGAATTTGTCACATGTTTGCAAAGATCATTAACCAGATTTGCCAGTTCTTGATCACTTCCCAGTTCATGGACAATAATTTCTTTCTCAACCAGCAACTCTGCATCATCTTTGGAGTGAATAAAACAGTCAATCAGAGAAACATAGTTGCAGATGTAAGGTTCTTCAGGATAGTGACACTGCTCAAATGCAATTAGGTTCCTCAGAACACACTCTGTTGTGTGGTCTACTTTCAATTGGGGATCTGAAACCGAGCTTTGAACAACTTGCAGCATGGCAAACAAACCAAGCAAAGAAACCAGCTGAAGAATCGTTTCTTCTCAAAGGGAAAAAATACCAAAGAGGAAAACTATACAAACAAGAATGCATAAAAATCAGAATCAAATGTAAAATGAAACTTGCTCATAAATTCCTTATAAATTAACAATATTATTAACTACTTGCTTCACAAAATTAACCACATGGTGTCATTAACCCCTTATAAAGCAAACTTAACCAGTGTGAAATATTTCAATAAGCTAATGATTATCCTAACCACATAAAAGTTATTCTTGCTTTTCTAGTGGATCCATGTTGATTTTTACAAGCAGATATTAAATAGGGTAAATTGTAATAAAGATACAGATAAAAACAAACCTAATTTAATGTAAACATATTTTATTGCCTCGGATAGATATCACAATTTACAAGCACCTAAAGCAGGATTTATCATATTCAATAAATTTCGGCTTTAAAAAAGGATGAATTTTTTAAAAACAAGATAAATTAAGAACATCTTCTGCACATTTAAGCAAGCTGAAAGGATCCTCTTTCAAAATGAATTTGCTACCTTTTCTATAAAAGAAAAAGTATGCCACTAGTTTCATTACCCATTTTCTAAGATTAATAAAGAGCATATCTTCATCTGTACTCTGATCTCCACATCTTTCATACTATCGTAATCTTTATTTGTCATCACAAATCAGTGTGGCCAATATATTGTTTCAACTTCCCACAACATTTATACAACAAAATAGCACACACCCAGACAACTACAATAGTACCTGTTTGTCTTTCAAAGACATTTTCAAATACAGTTATATTTTCTCACTTATTTTTTTCACCTCGTTTTTCATTTTTTTACTCACACACCTAAAAAATAAAACCCAAAATAAATGGAGTGTATTCTTCTATGCAGAGTTAAACTTCTTTTGCTTAACGTTTTTCCTAGATAAAGATATGAAGAGTCAATGAAATTGAAGCCAAGGGTTAGAACTTTGCGTTTAAAAAATTATCAACTAAAGAATGGCTGAGAAAAACTAGTGACATGCAAAGTTTAATCCACCATTCATTCTAATAAACAGACTTGTAATTAGTGTTGAGACAAGTAAAGAAATTTAGCATATTTGAAAGGCATAAAACAGAAGACAAAAACATATATTCCACCCGTTTACATACCTTTAAATTCAAATCAGAGCATAGACAGAAGACAGAAACATTATGGTATTAAATAACACTGTTTTCCACTCTACCCATCAACTAGCATACACAGAGCACTTGTATATACAAAATCATTAAAAATTTGCACAAATGTATATACAAAATCAGAAAGTGGTATACAAAATTTCAGAGGAAAAATAAAACAAGGGTAAAGGACCAACCTGTTGCAACAATGAAGAACACAGTGAAAGAACGTTGAAGGACGAAAGGGAGTTCGCAATAGCTGTGAATAGCGAATCAATTCTTTAGTTATTAATGCCAAGAAAATGATGGAGGAAGTGAGCCCCTTGGCCTTGCGGAAGGGAGAGAACGAAGAAACCGAGTCGTGGAAGAGAAGAATCCACGAAACCGAGTCGTGGAAGAGAAGAATCCACGAAAGATGTTGAGTGAAAAGAAGGAATTTCGGATTGAGGGCCAGCCCCACCCTATCCCAAACCCAACCCTCCTCCTAGGGGCTTTGGGGCTGGGGCTTCAGAAAAGCCCCCATTAAATGGGCCAAAGAAAATGGGCTTAATTTTAAATGGGGCTAGGGCCAGCCCATGGGTTGGGGTTCAGCTGACAGCTCTAGGTTTTGGTATGCTATATTTCGTCTTTATCTGCAGCTATGCTTTGGGCATTTGGTTTAGCGCGAAAGTGTCAGTGGTTGTGGAAACTTCACTTATGGACACGTTATTATGAAAAAAATGTAATTTTCCTGGTTGTTGGACTGTCGGTACTTTGGTATTCATGATACTGTGGAATTATTGGGTACGATCAGGCCAAGGAATTTGTCTTAGGGATATATGGTATTCTTCGGTTCAAGAATAGGGTCTGCGTTCCGGCGAAACTAGATTTGAGAAAACTAGATTTGAGAAGGATGATATTGAAGGAAGGGCATAAGAGTTGCTTAGTTTACACCTGGTATGATTAAGATATATAAGAATTTGAAAGAATATTTTGGTAGGATGGAATGAAGAGGGATGTAGCAGAGTATGTGTCGTCTTGCTTGGTTTGTCAGAATGTTACAACTTTGGTATTCATGATTTTGGTTTTAATTAGTTCAATGAAATTCATTCAAATGTATTGCAAACACTAGGTATGGACAGAAAAGAACTTCATAATGCATGCATGAATTAAGTAAAGAAAATTAGCTTAGTTATTTAATTTATGGGTTTAGATTTATGTACGAAGCTTTTGTAAAAAGATATAGTAATTTGTAGTATTGTGATTAAGGACGTATGTTTAGTAATTTAATTATTGTATTATTTATTTTTTTATTTTTTCATTTTAATATTTCAAATCATTTTTTCAAAACATATGTAACTCGTAAATATTATTTTATATTAACAACTTGGTAATCTTTATTTTTTATCTTTAAAATATTTTTTAATTAATAATATCAATCAAATTACTTACAAAATTTACTTTTCAATCCATTCATTATCTATCAACTTCAAATTCTTAAATAAAACAAACATTTTACTTTTAAATATCTTCAAATCCATTTATTATCTCTCAAATCTATCTTCAAATGTAATCACACCCTGAGGATTATTAGAAAGGGTTTAAAGAAGAAAGCGAGTGAAAGAACAAAGCAAGAGGCGGAAGAAATTAGATAGAATAGTTTCTTTTTAATTATTTGTTTATAAAATTAATCAAAAATATATTTAATTATATACATTTGTTGGGATTTGAAATAAACCTACACTAATTTTCCGAGGTTTATAAATAAACCTTTGATACTTAAAAGAGGTTCTAAAAAACCTTTAAAAATCTATTTTTACTTAAATCCATTCTTAGAGTTATATTAATCTTCAGTAAATACTTCTGTAAAATACAATTTTTTTAGTAATTACATTACAAATACAATTATAAATAATTAAAATAATAATAATTGTATATAAATTAAAATAAAAGTTCTCAAGAGAAAACTATGTAAATTCTTTTGTCTTAGTAATTGATTTTTCTACAGAACATGTTATATGCAGTTAATGAACTATGAAAAAAAGAATTGATTAAAATACACTTATATAAAAAAAATTCATAATATTAAAGATTCTTATCAATTTATTATTTATTTGAGATGGTTGAAGAAAGACTTATAAAAAAAAATCACACATTAATATTTTCCTTAAAAAAACACAAGTAACTGCCAATTCAAAAGGAAAAACTGCACTGGTTAAATGTTGATAGGGTTTTTATCAAGCGTAATTTCCCTTTTCTTTTTATTTATATAGAAACTGAAATCGAAATCAATGACTAAATAGAGGATAATAAAAACGATTAGTCGCATAACAATTCACAAAGTTCAAAACTGAATGTTGTAACATTCCAAATATTTCACACTTGATAATTCATAATTCTTATATATTAACATTACATTTACGGTAACATCTCGTAATCTCACTCTTTAAAATTTTCTAGTTGATATAAGTTTATACATGTTGTAAAAAAAATCATAATTATAACTTGAGTTCTTCTACTTTATTCTTCTATCTTTTCCTTCTTTGGCACTGAGTCAGACGATATTCCTTCATCTGCTCCCGTATAACGAATTATACGATCATCGCACATACCCAAACACAAAACACAAACAAGTAGGGTAAGCTAACATGCAACCAATCATTTATGTAACATGCATATTTACTTTGATGCACTCAACAAACCTCAGATAATAATTATGTCAGACACACTCATACTATCATACAACAATCACATCATATATACTCATCCATTACTTTGATACACATGGTAAAATGACATCGCAAGACTTGTTACTTTATAAACCGACTCGTCCAGACTAGAATGATTACCGAGCTATGGCGGGTCTTGCACTCGTGGTGGCTTATGAAACTTGGGCTCCCCCACCCTACCACACTCACGAGGTTAGTCCGTTATCACTCACCTTGGATCATACTGAAGCACCCAAGACTAGGACCTCCTGCTACTCCTCACCACATGGTTCAATCCTCTCTAAATGAGAAGAAAGATCATTGGAGTTTCAGGATAACCCCCAAAACTGAGCTACCATGCAATCATTCTACACACCCCCAGATCACCACCATGTATCCTATCCTTGAGGATCATGGAATTACGTCCATGAACCATACTGTCATTTTGAAACTTAACCCAAGACATGAATAACCAGATATCATCATATTATCATAGTGAATCCAACATATCTCATACATTCACATACTTTCCACATAAATCACATCATGTTCAGACGCATAAATTGAAATCAAATATAATAAAATACAATCATCACAATTATAATTCATAATTTTTGTATAAATGGTCCAAAAACAGAAATTAAGCAATATTGAGATCCCTGAGAAGATACGAAATTAATATCTCTAAATCTGTAACTCTGGTCAAAGTAATTCCCTATGTGTTAGAAACTACATATTAAAATTTCAGGTTGATTTACAGTTAAATAGATAGATATTGAGGTTTTACCAAGGTAACTCAGGGACATAATTTTAAGTGGTTTTCGGTTATACTCAAAATGCGGAACGAATTCCTCTAAGCACAGACATCTAATTACAAATCTGAACGGTCAATCTAACGGTAAATGAAATATATATGAAATTTTTTACCATGATAACTTAAGAACAGAAATATAGTGTTCATCATATTTTTTCAAAACTTCAAAATTACTTTCTCAAAACATACACTTCCAATTACAAATCCGATCGGTCAAAGGGTCTTAATATATCCTAAGAATCATATATCCCATTTTTAGGTTGATCTAACGGTCAAATAGGTCAGAATCTATATTTTACCGAGGGAACTCACTACAAAAAAGTAGGGCATTACCGAAGGCCAGAAGCCCTCGGAAAACGCCAAAAGCCGTCGATAATGGACGTTTACCGAAGGCCTATCGACGGCCAAAAATCCTTCGGTAAATCCCTTGTCGCTAACCATTACCGAGGGCTTCTGCCCTTCGGTAATTACCGAGGGTCAGAAGCCTTCGGTAATTACCGAAGGGCGAAAGCCCTCGGTAATTACCGAAGGGCGAAAGCCTTCGGTAATTACCGAAGGGCGAAAGCCTTCGGTAATTTCCGAAGGGCAGAAGCCCTCGGTAATGAGCATTCGAGGGTATTTACCGAAGGGCGGAAGCCTTCGGTAATGGCCAGACGAGGGCATTTACCGAAGGGCAAAAGCCTTCGGTAAAATGCAGAGCAGGTTTTAGAGAAATGGTTTTCCCTCTGCAACCCAGACCTGTATAACAAATTTAATTTACAAACAGACCTGCATAACAATTTTCAAACACATACAAACATGCATAATGTGCATCTCAAAGATCCAATCAATGATCAATATCCAAGGCACATCAAATAATCCACAGGACATCCATTAATGTATAAATAATGTATTTATAGTTCAAACATAAAACAATGTAACACAAGGATGTTGTAACATCCAAAGTCTGTAAGTACATCTAACATTGAAATGATATCAACTCAAAATGTTCTAATATCCAAATGTTTGTCTAACAAGTAATAAGAAAATGAAACCTAATAATGTACATAACTATCATCAGAATGATTTTCATCATCCTGCTCCTCTATTGATGGCTGGACTGGTGTGGGTTGGACTGATGAGGGTTGGACTGATGAGGGTTGGACTGAAGTGGGCTGCTGAGTGGCAGCAGGTGATGAGGACGGTCGTGATTGGGTGGGAGGGATATTTTGTACGTCCTGTGAGGTTTGAGGCAAGACAGTCATGACCAGGGCCTTAAAATTTGAAAACTCTGCTCTGAGATCAGTGAGCTCCTGGTCACGTTGATGGAGTTCATGCCTGAGTTGAAGAACCTCGTCAGGAGTACTGGTGGAAGAAGAAGGCTGGTGCTTCAGAGTACCTCCTCTGGATGCTGTATAGTTTGCAGCAAGCTGTCCCGCACCATACACTCGTCCCTTTTTCTTCCCACCAACGGTGTCGATCCAGCACTGCGTCCTACGGATGTCATCATCTGCATTACTGGCATCATCCGGTGTAGGAGCTGACTCATGTTCAGATCTAACCTGTGAAAGTCTCGTAGAAAAGTCTTCCTGTTCAAACATTAAAAGCAATGTCAGAGAACGACAGTATAACAGAAATAAAAAATTAGTAATAGTGTTATTTGCTTACATGAGTCTTCCGAGATCTTTCATCAACAAATTCATTAGTTCCCTTCCGAACATGAGTCTGTGCAAAGACCTCATCAACATGGACCGCCCGTCCTAGAGCCTGTGCCTGTAACATAATTAAGAATTACAAGCGTACATATGAAATACAATATACATAACTTGTGTATGAAAGAAAAAGTTATGTAATGAGATTATACCATACGAATGGCATGCTCATGAATGGTGATCGACCCACCAGTATGCAGGGTGCCACCCCTTTCAGACGCTCTGTTCCGCTGGGCTTTGGCACACTTATTGCGGAACTCTACTGTATTCCAATGGGCCAGTAAAGAGTTCCAAATGTGCTCACCCAGCCAGTTAGGGCGCTGTGCTGCATTCCGGGCATCCCTAAACATCTCTGACAGCCGATGAGATGCTTTCATGTGGAAATTTCTGTGTATCTGAGTTTCATGTTCAGGTTTCCACTGCACCTTCATCTGTAACATTAAAGAGAACAAACATTAATTACAGAACATACTAAAATATTCCCAACATTAGTGTAATAGATTGCTCACTTGAAAGCGCTGCCAGAATGGCTTCCTGTCGTCCTTAGGTATTGCTCCCCAAGTAGGCCATGGAGTTAAAAACTGTTGCTTTATTGAACGTGTGATGGCCTGGGAAGCAACCCTAGATGGAATAAACCTGCATAACAAAACTCATTTCAATTACAATATGGTTTAAACATCAAATGATATCAACAGATTATAAACTTACCCTTTACCATAGGGCTCAATCCATGGTCGATCATGGAGGGGCGGGTCAAGATCTTCAGCATCACCACTTGAATCTGGATCACCAAGTGGTGTGACGGTCTCAGAAGGAGGTACAGAAGATGAGGAAGGTATAGAAGTAGGGTCAGAGAGAGGAGTGGGGGTAATAACAATAGGGGGAGGAGTGGGGCTGGCAATAATAGGAGGAGGAAGAGGGTCTGTGGCAGGGGTTGTAGAAGGGTGTGCTGCAGGAGGAGGAGAAGGGTCTACTGCAGTGGTAGTAGAAGGGTGTACTGCAGGAGGAGGAGGAGTGGGGTCTACTGCTGGTGTAGGAGTCTGTATAATAGGGGTAGGAGGAGGCCCCACAGATGATGAACTACCGGGAGCAGGGGTAGGTAGTCTAGCAGGCACCCTAAGTACATACTTTGGTGTCTGCCGTTGCCTCTTTGTAGGCCTTGCTACCCCTTTTCCTTTATCAGGACGCTCTGAACCTTGTCCTGTCATTACTGCATTGAAATGGTTACAAACAAAGCGAATAAATATAAATAAATAAAGAAGGATGAATTGTTTTCAAAGTCAATGTACAAGTAATTGCATACAACTTAAAGATGGTATTTTAGATAATGGTAATGAAATGATAGTCCAATTTGCTACAATAGATGTTCAACATTCAATCATCGTCATCATGATCATCATCTTCATCTTCATCTTCATCATCGTCTTCTTCTTCTTGTTCTTCTTCTTCATCGTCATCATCATCATCATCTTCTTCTTCTTCTTCTTCATTTGCTTCTTCTTCTTCTTCTTCTTCTTCTTCTTCTTCTTCTTCTTCTTCTTCATCACCTTGTACTGTTGCTTCTAATTCATCTCCATCACCATCAGGGTCGACTAATGCGGTTATACGTTCAACTTCGATAATTTCTTGTGGTTGTGACATTTGGTCAAGTTGGTAGGCTACATCTTCCTCAACTTCATTTGAGTCTATGCGACCTCTAGGCTTCGTTTGTATTGCTACGGCCCAACCACGCTTGTCAATATTGCGAAATGGTGGATATGACACATAATAAACCTGTCTCACATTAGATGGTAGAATGAAAGGATCAAAAGGCCCATATCTTAATCTCTGGTTCAGTTCGACAATATTAAAGCGTGGATCGACTCTAGTACCAGCTCTAGAAGGATCAAACCATTCACAATAGAAGAGTACCACTCTGTTTGGAGAAGTAGTGCTGTTGTACTCTAACTCATATATTTTATGAATGATGCCGTAGAAATCATCATAAGACCCCTCTGTTAGGCCCTTGACATACACGCCACAATTTGATGTTTTCTTTCCTTTAGACCATTCATGTGTATGGAATTTGTAACCATTGATGAAGTAAGTGTGCCATTCTTTGACACATCTCATTGGCCAATTGGAGAGATGTCTTAACTCTTGAACCGTGGGAGTTAATGCCTGATTAAAAACCTACAAAGGTAGTAACAAAATTATAAAAGCAATGGTCAAATTTACCTTGCTCTAAACGTAGGAAAAACTACGGACCTGATTTCTAAACCAATGCGGAAACTCTGAGTGTATTCTAGCAGAAGTGTTTCCTTCTGCGACTTGCTCAGCCACAACAAATGAGCTGGTACAAATGAAATTCATTAGTGTATAACAATTAAACCGTTTGATAGATTAGAGATGGATGATGACATACTCAAGGTACGGCTTTACTTCACTGCAATTGATCAAGACATGGACATGAGCAGAGTTGAATTCAGCATCAGTTAACCAGTGAGTGAATTCTTTCCCTGCGTGACGGCCTGTTTGTCGAAAAACTGATAATGCACCTTCACGTCGTTCAACTTGCCATTGCATTTCATTTCTGACATGAGTGGGGGACAACATGAAGTTCTTGAAATAATGTGAACAAAAATAAGTTGTCTCTCTGTGCAAGTAAGCTGCACAAATTGAGCCTTCCACTCTAGCTTTATTTTTAACTGAGCGTTTGGATTCTCCCATAAACCTTTCAAAGGGATACATCCACCTGTACTGCACGGGTCCCCCAAGCCAAGCTTCATATGCAAGATGTATTGCAATGTGCTCCATTGAATCAAAGAATGTAGGAGGGAATATTCTTTCCAATTTGCAGAGAATAATCGGGATATTTTCATCCATCTTTTTAAGGGAATCTTCCTTGAGTGTCGTGCAACACAAATCTTTAAAGAAGTTACTGATTTCTATCAATGGATGTAACACGTGTGTTGGCAAACAACTGAACGCAAGAGGGATGAAAGTCTCCATGAATACATGACAATCATGACTCTTCAACCCTTGAATAGTACCGTTCTGAACATTGGCACATCTAGACAAGTTAGAAGCATATCCATCTGGCATTCTAAGCTCCTTGATCCATGCACACACTATTCTTGTCTCGTCTTTTGACATGGTGTAATTTGCTTTTGGTTTAAATAATCGGCCGTTACCTTGTGCCTTCAACTCTAAGTCTTTTCGTCCACAATACAAAGGTAAATCTTTTCTTGCTTTCTCATTATCTTTTGTCTTACCTTTAACATCCATGACTGTGTTGAAGACATTGTCAAAGAAATTTTTTTCTGTGTGCATGACATCGATGTTGTGTCTTAGCAAGTTGTCCTTCCAATAGGGAAGTTCCCAGAATATGCTTCTTTTAGTCCAATTATGCCATTCCCCAAACCCTTCTAGCCTATTCTGACCAGATTCAGTCACTTTTGGATAGTCTTTCACTCTTCTCCACACGTGTGATCCAGTCAACTTTGGCGGGGGCATATCCGTTTCAAGTTGTCCTTTTCGAAATGCCTTTTTGTTTCTTCTAAAGGGGTGATCAATGGGCAAGAATCGTCGATGGCAGTCAAACCAACTACTTTTCCGGCCATGACTCAATTGGAATGACTTTGTATGTTCCATGCAATGTGGACAAGCTAATCGACCATGTGTGCTCCAACCAGATAACATGCCGTACGCTGGGAAGTCATTAATAGTCCACATCAAGGCTGCCCTCATAAGGAAATTTTGCCTCCTTGAAACGTCATACGTCCAAACACCATTCCATAACTTCTTCAAATCATCAATCAAAGGCTCCAAGTAAACATCAATCAATGATTTGGGATTAGATGGACCTGGTATTATACACGATAAAAACATGTAAGGCTTTGTCATGCACATCTCAGGTGGTAGATTGTATGGGGTAACTATCACGGGCCAACATGAATACGGTGATGCAGACGCCTGAATGTACGGGGTAAACCCATCAGAGCATAAACCAAGTCTGACGTTACGCGGTTCACTACCAAAGGATGGATGTTTACGATTGAAGTGCTTCCAAGCTTCACCATCAGAAGGATGACGCAAAAGTCCCGGAGTTTTGTTACCATCATGCCATGTCATGTGTTCTGCTGTTTGCATTGAAGTAAACAATCTTTGTAATCTTGGAATTATAGGTAAGTAGAACATGGACTTTAATGGAATGGGTTTTTTTTGCCTCCGTCCAGCATGCATTGTCTGATATCGAGGTGAGCCACAGAACTTGCATTCCACCAACATTGCATCATTTTTGCCACTGTCATTGTCATAGAATAACATACATCCATTAACACAACAATCAATCTTCTTCACATCCAATCCCAACTTTGAAACACATTTTTTGGCTTGGTAATAATTCTTCGGCATCAAATTGTTTGGTGGTGTCAAATCTAACATCAGTTTTGTATAGAAGTCCACTGCTTGAATGGGAACGTTCCAATTAGATTTGCCAGCCATGAGTCTAATGCACACTGACAATTTTGACTCAGATGAACCTTCAAATACAGGTAGATTTGCCTCTGTCAGTAAATTGTAAAACCTCTGCGTCGTTTCATTTGGAGGCTCTTCATCATGACTATCGTCTGCTTCTACAGCATGGTGACGAAGAGCATGGTCGACCATCTCTTGCATGTAGGCAAATTGATCTATCTCACATGTATGTACAACAGTATTCGAACCTGATGCAAGCCGTTTTTCAGCTGCAGTGGAGGTCGAAGGAATTTCTTCACCATGAAATGTCCAGACCGTATAATTAGGCATGAACCCTTTTTGGTAAAGGTGAACTTTGACGACTTCATCTTTCAGAATGCTTGTACATTCGCACTTCATGCATGGACATCGAATCCCTCCATCAAGGGCATAATATTGATATCGTCGAGCCGTCTCCACGAACTCTTCAACTCCAATGACAAATGATTCCTTCAAACCTCTCCTTCCACTATAACAACGGTCGTACATCCATCCACGATGGTTGGGAAAATGGGCCATGTTCTGTGACAAGCCAAACAAATACAAACTTAGCCAAAATAGCAACACTCCATGTGACATAAGTAATAAACCTATTACTACTCAAGTCGAACATGGAAGGCAATTTGAACACTATGGTCATAGGCATTCAATAAGGGCATGCAAAGAGAAGTCCTCGGTATCGAAATGCCTTAGACACACTAAGGGGTTGTGTATTAAACTTGGACGAGACAACTTATTAGTACTGAAGTACTCTTGTCTAGAGTAGTCCCAAATATTTTGTAGGTTCTAAGTGTTTAGTGTGTTCTTACCCTTCTCATTGTTTTGAGAATGTGTGTAGTACCATAGGTTTTTAAATGACTACTTCACTTAATCAAGTTATAGCCTAATAAATGAAAGACAATGTAAATGAACACCATATACACATGAACATAATTTAGGCAATCAAATATCTATAAAAGCATGGATATATAGTATAATTTGGGCTTTTATGGAATTCTTTGCATTTTTAGTACTCATTTTGAAGAAGAAAAAGTTGTATTGGGTGTCTATTTTCGTGCAACAGGGATTTTGTGCTATTTGGTAGTTTAAACAAGTCCTAATTGTTGTTTTAAACTTATTTGAACATTCAAATATTTGCCAGATTCATGTATGTGCAATTTGCATATTCAAACCTCATTTTGTAGTGAAATTGGGAATTGAAAGGGTCAATCTGCTATACATGTATATTGTACACCTATTTCTATTAGTTTTAAGCTTGTTGGCATTTAAAAATTGACCAATTGAAGTCATAATTTGGTGCTGTCCTTGTACATTTCTGGTCCACTTTTTGATCTGCTTTGGTCATAATTAATGTGTGAAATAGTGGTGTTCTAAAGACTTTGAGGTGCAGTCCAGTTTTAGAAACATTTTCCAACTAAGGTGGCATCTTAGGAAGTGGAGAAGGACCAAAGGTTCCGTGATAGAATGCCACTTATACAAAGAAGTATAAAAGAATTTATACAAAGCCAAGTGTGGCTGCTACAGCAAAAGAAATGAGCTGAAATATAACTCTAAAGTGATGTTTTTCTGCTGCAAGGAAATGCTGGACAGCCAATGGAAAGTCCTCTTAAAGTTCCCTTGTAGTCAAGTTAGCAAGACCTCCACTCCCTAAGATGCTACCCCTTTGATAAGGTCCAACTGGATGTTAAAACTCTACCAAAATATAAGGTTCCAGCAGACAAAAGGCACAAAACCAGTGAGTGATCAAAAAGAGTGCTGCAACAAAGTTGAATGCAGAAATAATTCTGACAGCAGTATATGGAAGTCAAGAAAAGTGATTTCTAAACACTTTGGGCTGGAATAAAGGCTAGCACACAAAAGGAACTTGAGATAGGGTCTAGAACAGATTAAAAAAAACAAGAAAAAACCAAAAACAGTGATTGAATTCTGTGCAATGTAAATGTTTGATGAAAATTCAAAACTGTTTGATGAAATGCCACAAAGAACAACAGATTTTGTATTTTCTGGTTTTTGACCTTTCAAATCTGGATTGCAGGGTTCATATTGCTTTTTATGAATGTTATACAATTGGAGAAGCATATATATGTATTTGGAAACTTAAACCCAGCTTTTGCCAATCCAATAATGAGAATAATGAGTATTTCAAATGGCAAACAGCAACAAAAAAAAAATGCTTACTGCACCAGAAAGTGATGTGAAAAATGGTGCTTTGAGATGCAAAAATGAGTTGCTGTGGTTTGATGACAGAATTAATGGTTCAAGCAACTGTATATCATCATAATAGGTGTGTCCAAGCACTCAATCAGCAAAGAAATTGACTGCTGTAAAAGATGACAAGTGCACTAATAAAAAAAATGAGGAAAATTTGGTGATGCAGCAAGTGAATACCAATTTGGCCGAAAAATTACCATATGAACAGTAACCAACCAAATTCAATTCACCAAAAATGACTCCAAACTCAATGAAACTGATCTAAAACAGACTAGATCGCAATATGAGGTGTGCACTTGCATATTTCAAGTAAAATGATGGTTCAAGATGTGAAATGATACCTTGACTATGAAAAGAGCAATTGGACAGTGCAAACAGGTTTTAAATGATCAAATGAATGTGTTCAAACAGTTGCAATGCACAGAAACATACACATGCTCGAAATCATAGTCAGAGTTGCTAATTATGCAGCAAAAAAACTAGAAATCTGCATTAGAATTTAAAAAATTGCATAGAATCAAGGCTGGCTGGATCAAACAAGATAGAAGAATGGTCCTATGCACTAGATCTAGCTTAGAAAAGATGAGCTAGAAGATTAAAATGGCCTAAGATAGAGCAAAGACATCAATCACGGTGAAAAAGATTGAATGAAAACTGTGACAGCACATGAAACCAGATTTCTGAGGAACACTACTATGCTTATTGCATTCTAGTGATTAATACTGGTTGGCACTGCTTAGAACATGTTTCACATCATCAAATACACTTGTTCCAAGCTTAAGAACAGCAAAATGTGCACTGGAACAATTTTTTTGGATATTGCACCAGTTTTGAAAATTCTGTGCAGACTTTGAAAATCAGAAACAATTTTCTTTTTGCAATGCTATAGCTCATATGATCAGTCTAGACATTGTCTCACTGCCTTATATGATCAATAGATGACTACATATGCATCAAACCTCAGATTAAAATGCCAAATAAAAGCTGGAACAGATTTAAACCAATGTAACAGTAAAACACGGCAACACTTGTGCACAATACTGGACAAAACTGGAGAATGAATTTCAAAGCTGGAATGAACTCATACAAACATTTTTCACCGTTTAAAATGATCAACTATTTCTAAACCAGATTTTGGAGGAACTCAACTATGCTTATTGCATTGTAGTGATTAATACTGATTGGCACTGCCTGGAACATGTTTAACATCACCAAATAAACCTGTTCAATGCTTTAGATGCAAAGAAATCTAGACAAAACAGATTGCACGTGATCAAACCAGAGAAGCAAATTTGATGCAGATTTGTGATTACAGAATCATGTGTGGACTGATTTAGCACATATAATCAAGGCTAGACATTGTGTGATTGCCTTATATGATTCATCTATGGCTACACATGCACTGGAAGTCAAATTAAACGAAAAATTTATACCAGAACAGATTCAAACGCATGCTGACAGAAGTTAAAACTGCACATAGGCACATGACATTGGACAAAACTAGAAAATGACTTTGAAAGCTGGAATGAACTCATACAAACAATTTTCACCGTTTAAAATGATCAACAAACTTTAAGGAAAAGCAAATGCATGATTACAGCACTCACAGACACGAATTAAACCAAAACAGAATAAAAAAAATTTCTGAAACAGTGACAGAGTTTGACAGCACATGATAGAAACGAAAATTGAACAAAAGAGAAGCTTATCTCTTGAAGACAAGCGTGGACGTGCTGGCTCTTGAGTAACAGTATGGATTTGACCGAATTCATAGTTATAACAACTTTAAAATCACTAAATGAAGTTTTTGGAGTGATTAGTTTTGACCTACAACCACTGCTATGACATTTCCTGTCTTGAACCACCAAATTTTGACTCAATTTTTTGGAAAAAATGAACCAGACAGCACTTGTGTAGATACTGGTAGCATCTTCAGGGGTGGAAACTTGAATGGCTCTTGATCTAAGTGGCTATACAGCAACGAAAATTAGCTTACTGAAACATCATTCTGCAGTGAGAAAAACAGTGAAAATTTGGCAACTCCACTAGCCAAATTTGGAGACACAAGCAAAAGAGTTGACGGATTGTAAGATTGAGTGACTATCCTCTAAAAGAAACTTGGTACAGAACCCTAACAAAGTCTAGAACTGAGATTTGAAGGTTAAATGAGAAAGGAACGAGCAAGGTGTGGGGGGGGTGGCATGGTCCTGCCAATAGCAGAATGAAGAAAGAAATAAAAGGCAAATATGAGAAGAAGTGTACAATACACATTCTTATTGTTGTTGGCAACCTTAACACATTCTTATTCTTATCAGTTGTTATCAGTTTTTTTAGTTAATATATAAACTATAAAACAACTATAACTTTGGTTCCTCCTTCTACTTTCGTAACTTGGGGGATTCATGATAGTATATAACCAACATATATGCATGTTGGTTTGTCCTTGTACTCTACTTCATCCTTATAGTTACATCATGAATTGGTGTAATGAAATTGGCTATACTTAAATGTTAAAAGGTTGGGTTGTTGTTATACCTTGTTTACAGGAATGTTTGAACCAATTTTCCAAGGTTTAAGTATTTTAGAACATGTTATAGGGTCCAGTTTTACTTTTTCTGCACATTTCGTGCAATAAAATTCAAGTTTTGGCATTTTTAGTTCATATCACCAAGGCTAGACATGGTATCATTTCCTTATAAGTTAATATCTTGCTACACAACCAGCTAAGTACAGATTGAAAATGAAAATAAAAAGCTGGAACATATTCACACAATTCACAACAGAACCAAAAACACCAATGCTAACAAATAATTAAATTTCAACCTCATGATCAAGTTCAATAATGCAGAGCTGGAATGGTAGGAAATTCATTATGGATGACATCAATTACAAATAAAACTTACAGGTTGTAGATTTTTGAACTGAAGCTACCACTTACAGCTGCCCTATTCAACCAATATTCTGTTTCAGCTCCTCTTCCTAAAGATGCTACCTCAAATGAATAAGGTCTCTAAGTTGGAAACTGCACCACAGCACTTAAGGTCAGCACAAAGTGAAAACTTAAACAAGTATTGACAAGGATCAAACAAGAGTTTCTATCACATGTCTACTTCCCCTACTCTTTTATCAATAAAGAACCACCTCTTCAATGTTTTCTTGTCACTGCTCTTGGGGTAAAAGACAAGGTTGAAAGAGTAAAGTGATCAATGAATGTATGCACTGAGTGTGAAAGGGTAAAGGCATCAATGAGAGTTCAAAGAGTAAAGCCATCAATTTTGGCAGCTGAGTGTGAAACCCTCTGTCTCAATTTAACTTCTTGCCTTTGACCAAGTGAAAATGAAGAAGGACAACAAAATGGTAATTAAAAAAGTATCACAGATGACTCTATTTTAGTTTGTAGCTTTGGATCACAGGGGAAGCTTATATGAAGTGGTAAATGACCAACTAAGGCTTGCACTGTGAAATACAATATATATTCAACAAAGAGATGATTGACAATAGTACTTTTTTTTATTTTAAGTCACATTGAATGAAAAATACAGGGATATAATGATGACATCAGAGCACATGGGAATGATGAAAAGAAAAAGAAGATTTGATGCAGAGACTGATGCAGGATTTCTAGATGAAAGAATTCATAATTTTTAACCTACACGCTCCAGCAAAGAGATCTTTGTATTTTTTCAAAATGAAACCTATTTATGGATGGAAACAACATAAATTGGATGGAAGCAAGTCCCTACTCCATTGATCTCAAGCATAAGCTATACGAATTTAAAGTAAAACTTGCAGTAAAAGTGTGTATAAAATAATATGAAAACAATATGAAAAATTTAAGCTATACAAATTCACAAAGCTAAAAATTTAAGCAAAACAGTGAAAACAATATGAAAAATAGCAAAAATGAGGAGTAAAGAGACTTACATATCCACGGCAGACAAGTCCAGCACCTGGGTTTTCTTCGATTGTTGCCTCCTCCACGCACCACGAAGCCCCTCCTCACCGTTGTGCCCTCCTCCACGAAGCCCTCCTGACGCACCCACAACAAATTTCTGACGCAGCCCCTGCAACCACGGAACGTTGGGGAATGTTGGTGACTGAGACGACCTCCGACAACAAAACCTCCCAAATTTGGGCAATGTTGGTGACGGTTTGATGGCTGGAAGAAACGAGAAAGCTGGTGAGTGTTTGATGTCTCCGACAAAGGGGGAATGCTGGTGAGGGTTCGAAGAAAGAAACGCAATATTTTGGCTCGAAAAATGAAAGTTAGCAGAGGGAAACCAAGTCCGCTGGTGTTAATTACACGAGCACCTTACCGAGGGTCATATATCCTTCGGTAAGTTAATTCACTAAAGCCAATACCGACGGTCCAAAGACCTTCGGAAAAAAATCCTTCGGTAATTAGTGCATTTCACCATGGCCTTCGGTAATCATCTTTGTGACCGTCGGAAACGTAATTTTACCGAAGGGCAAAAGGCCGTCTGTAAAAAGCCTTCGGTAATGACTGAATTTCTTGTAGTGACTCAGTAACAGAACTACAGGGGTAATTAATTTACTCAAACGTGCAGGATTTATTTCTCCAAGTACAAACTTCTAATTACAAATCCGAAAGGTCAAAGTGTATTAATATATCTTAGGAATCATATATCAAATTTGCAAGTTGATCTAACGGTCAAATAGGTCAGAATCAATATTTTACCAAGAGGACTCAGTAACCAAATTATAGGGATAATTAATTTACTCAAACATGCAGGATTTATTTCTCCAAGTACAGACTTCTAATTAATGATCCGAACGGTCAAAGTGAAGATATAGGTCTTAGGATTCATATATTAAATTTTGGGTTAAATATGTTTTTAGTCCCTAAACTATTGGCCGTTTCTGGTTTTCGTCCCTCTTCCAAAGTAAGGTACAATTTGGTCCTCATTCTTTAGAAAAACGTTCGTTTTAGTCCTCAAAATTTTGTTTTTAGTCCTCGTTTCAGTCCTCAAAACGTTCGTTTCTTCGACTAAAACGAACGTTTTTTAAAGATTGAGGACTAAATTGTACCTTACTTTGGAAGAGGGACGAAAACCAGAAACGGTTAATAGTTTAGGGACTAAAAACATATTTAACCCTTAAATTTTTAGCTAAATTCAATGGTAAAAACAATTAAAAGGAAGGTTTTACCACAGTAATTCAAAAATAAGAAAATTATAATCATGAAAACTAAATTTATACAAATGAATAGATAACTACCATTACCAAAATTTTAACATGTTCATAACTCATATTCATGATCATAACATGTATAAAAATCATATATAAGAAAGATTAGCTCCCCTACCTCTATTCCAGACTTCTCTTGCTCCGAATTCGTTTTCCTCCGAAAATCCTCCAGAGCCTCTACTCTTCTTGCAACTAAAATTTCTTCCTAACTCTTTCTTCTCTATTTCTCAAGGTTTCTCACTTGATTCTTACTCTCTTTGTGCAAAATAGTCTCCTCCCTCATGGTTATTTATAGTTCAAAAAATTTACTATTCATCATTTTTTTTATATTATTTATTATTTTAATTTCACCACTTACATAATGGATTCACCACTTACATAATGGATTCATAATGGATTCATTAATAATGACTTCAAATATGAATGTTTTCTCCATTATCAATTTTTTTTTTACAAAAAGGTAGAAAAGAGTTTGAACCCATCACCAAAATTTTCTACCAATTAAGCTACCAAAATTTCTTACTTAAATTTTCACATTTTATAAACTTATTATATTTTCCATTCACAAATAAATTTATTACTACTAGTAATAAAATTATTACTATTAAGGTAAATATTTTCATGGGTCTTACAAATGTTATATTTTCCATAATATCTTGCAAAGATACAATTGGCTTTGTCCAAGTTGGATATATAGCACTTACCAATTAATGCCACACCCAAAATTATATACCTTCTTTCATTGAAAATATAAATTTTAAGAGAGTAGTTATATTTTTAGGTATAATTATACTCTTAATTATTTTATTATGATTGTGTGAGATTTATTTATTTTTGTTAAAATTAATTTAATAGCAGTTATTAAAAATAATACAATAAAATGTTTGTATTTCAACATCACCTAAATTATTAAGTTTTTAAAATTGTTTTCTATACAAAAAGTTCATTAATCACAAGACCATATTTTATCCAAATTAAAAACTTGCATGTTTGTTTGTGCTAAACCTTTACATTCATTTTCAAAACTCATAATTTCATTACAGTCTTAAATTACTTATGTCTGAAATATAATTATCATTCGACGTCATTGCATGAATTTGATTACTTTATTTGAAACAAATTAGTTAAACTTTTGTACATATAGTTGTGTTCTAATCCTTTCTTTAGGTTAACTGGGATTTCCGCATTGCAATATAAGAGGCGGAGGAAACAATGATGGTAACGATTGCGTACAAGTATCAACAACAAAGTTTATTTCTTTCTTTTTCTTCTTTTGAAGTGGTTCAAATAGATCAATAATGATCTAACGGTCATTTATTGTAGGTAAGTAAGTTAGTTATATTTTGTATGTATGTGAGTCGATAAAGTTAAAATCAATAAAACTGCGTTAGTTTTATTTTTTCATGGTAAAAGTATGATAAACAAAGTTTTCATTAAGATAAAAACATACCCCTTTTAAATTCTGATATGCGGGAATTACTACTTTATATAACAGTTTTATGATTTAATTAGAGTATATTCATTCATCAAATATTAAAATTGTTAATCTAACAAAAAAACTATAATCGTTATTTATTTTAATTTACGATAAATTTTACATAGCTATTTTCAAGCAAACCACCAGGTAAATAGTATTGCCTTAACAAAAGTTACCCCTTTTTGTTTGGGTATATGAAGATGCTTTTACTTGTATATACTTAACTTTAGACATTATTGGACTTTATACCTCACCAGCGTCAAATATTGTATTAGATTCAGTAATAATTTTAGTTTCCTTTTAAGTATATATCCTCAAAAAGACTTTACGCCTTAACAATTTATTTTATTTGTGGATATATACATGCTTAACCTTCATATTTTTATAAAATACAAATTGTGGTCAACATTCAATGGTATATTAATAAAGTGTAAAAAGGACAATGAAGAAAACAATTATAAATTTGCAATCTGAACAATGCGTGTGATAATAAAAACAAAACACATGAAAAAAATTTATATATAAACAGAATTCTTTTTTTCTTTTTTATCTTTTCTTTTTTTAAAAAAGAAACATTATTATTTTGGACTCCACTTTGGTTAAATTGGTTCTAGGTTTTTATAAAATTTTAATTACATCTAACTTTTTTAAAAAAAGTTTTAATTACGTTTTATTTTTTTTAAAAATGTCTTAATTAGATCCTCTTAAAAAACTACTAATAGAATTAATAATATCACGTGACTAGTGTAAAAAAGAACTTTAGCATTGTTAACTTTCGGTCTTTAATGTCTAAAAAAATGCTGTGTATCGAAAGATGCTGAATTAATGTTGGAAGAAAAAAAACAACATTGATTAACGTCGGAAATTGCTATTTTTTGACATTAATTGACGTCAAGAAAATAGTAATTTTTAACGTGAATTGAAGTCAGAAAATGATAATTTTTGACGTTAATAAACATCGTTTTTGACATTTTCATAAATTACTTTATTTTTTGTAATAAATAGTGATCCACTTTTACAATTTTATGAGACTTGAAAAATAGAAAACTAATAAATGTAGTTCAGTTTTGACATTTTATATATCTAGAACTGAAGTATGAACTATAAACAAAAGCTATCACAATGTTATAGTGAATAGTAGTATTAACTTGTGATTTTCTGTTTTGATAGCTATGATTATTTTTTTTGGTTGAAATTTTTTTTAACTACTCATTACAACCCCTGTTTCAAGGAAAAAAAACACCAAGAGCCCTTACTTTATGTCTTTGTGAAATATAAAAAAACATTGAAAAGTCAATTACGATATATTTTTAAATAACCATAAAATTTGCTACCTACCATTGTTGATTTGTCTTGAGGTGACCTCGCTAATCAACTTTCCATTAAGTTCTTCTAGCCTATAGGCATCTACTGTGGAGGGAGTTTGTAATGCAATATGGTTCATCCCAATTGGGCAAACTTTCCTTCTGCTTAAAGTCTCGAGCATCGCAAGAATATCTTTAGTTTAGGTCTACCTTCTAAAACATTTTTTCTTGAACTTGGATACTGCAACTCCAGGTTGTAATATGCTTAGCTAGTACTTTTCTTACATGATTGTCGCAACTGAAATAGCAATTGTAAGATGAACAATAGAAAAAGGATTTAAAAAGAGGTTTTTGAGTTGCCACTAAAATTTATTATGGAAAAACTATAAAAAATCATAAAATAAGACATGGTCTAAAAAAATTGTATTTTGGGTTCGTAAGTCGATTAGGCGTAAGGAAGATATTAATACCTACAATGCCTGTTCTAAGGCAGTACCTTTAATTAAACGTACGAAGTTGATGTGGTTTTCAAAATATTTATTTTTCCCCAAAAATAACACTATAAAGAAACAAAAATAACTTTTGGATTTTTGGACCTGACAAGAATTGACCTTGCCATATGAAACAATTTGAAGATGATTTTAGAAAATAATTTGATGTTTTGGAAGTGAAACCGACAAAAACTGGCCTTACTCCTAAGTATCTTCATTTATGATGAAAAATCAAGGATCATGTAGTTTTGGTAAAGATTGTTTACTTGAAAATGTTGATATTTTTAGATTTTGAAGATTTTGTAGTTTTTTGGTATTTTTGGAATACTGGAGAAAAAAAAGAAAGTAATAAGAACTAGACTGACACAGATGGTCACACAAGTACTCAAACCTTTAAAAAGTTATTTAAATATTTAGGAAAAAAGGCATATTAAGAACTAGGATGATACGAACGATCATACAAGTATTTGTACCTTTAAAAGGTTATTTACTTATTTTAAAAGGGAAGGATATTTAAAAAAAGACCTTTAAAAGGTTATTTGCTTATTTACAAAAAGAATGATATTTAAAAAAAAGGATATTGATCACTAGAATGATGCAAACAATCACACGAGTACTCTTACCTTTAAAATGTTATTTAATTATTAAAAAAGGAAAGGATATTTAAAAAAAAGGAAGGATATTGAATACTAGGATGATGCGGACGATCATACAAGTACTATTACCTTTAAAGGGTTATTTAATTAATAAAAAGGGAAGCATATTTTAAAAAAGAATGATATTGAACATTATAAGACAATATAGACGATCACATGAGTACTCTTACCTTTAAAAGGTATTTCAATTATTAAAAAATGGAAGAATATTTAAAAAAAAGGAATTATATTGAGCATTAATACGATGCAAACAATCACACAAGCACTCTTGTCTCTAAAGATTATTTAATTATTAAAAAAAGAATGATATTAATTAGTATTAGGACGATGGTAATGATCACACGAGTACTTATACCAATGGGATGCAAAATAATATTTTTATTTTTTTATTTTAAAAATTTTACTATATTATAAAGAAAAGGGCAAACGCACAAGTAGTGAAAAGAACAAAAATAGAGGTGCATGAAATTAAAAAAATGACATAAAATGATGGTGGAACGAAACTGATTCTTCAAAAAAAATTAGTGGAGGATCGTATACCCACCAACAAAATACATATTCACATTTGGTGGTTAACACATGTTGGTACAAGGCTTTTAGGGTGTCCGTACTTACCTCCGTGAATGTGTTATTCCTTTGAAACATTTAGCATATGTTCGCATGAAGGTAATTTCCTGTTTACAACATATAACGAGGATGGATTTGCGAGAGAAGTATCGTTCGCTTGCGCTAATTTGCAAAGACAGAAAAGCGACGATTTATGAGATTTCACTATTTAGAGCATCTCGCTATTTTGATACGATTTGCGCTGATTTACGCGTAAAAAACTTATATGCCTTGTACTATTATTAAAATTCCAATACAATATTCAGCCATGCATAATATAAATAAACGAGAATATTAAAGTTTGAAACGTTATTCGATTCTTAAGTTTAATAATCGATTCCAAGCAACTGAAAGCATAATATAAAAAAAAGCCGTGCACTGTGCTTTCACAAGTAAATATTACTGTCGCTCCCCATGTGATTTTCCAGTTTGCACTACCCTGGCCATGCATTTCTGGCTTTTGTAGCCCATTGCACTGTAAGTAGCTGGTGACATTCTCTGCTTGACACAACCATTCACTGGAAAGGAGAGACTCCTGGCAAAAGAGGTTTTAATTTGAAAATAAAGGTCTGACCATCAACACCATTAATAACACGTTGGTTGGTAGATAAGTTTGGTTTGTGTATTAACTGATGTGTTACATAGAGACAGCGAAATTTAAGCAGTTTACTTTGCGCAGCTTTCCTCGAGTGAGAATCGTGTCTGTGTGCTGAAGTATTGTGTTGACAGTGAGCAGTTGTGGAGTTGAGGTAATATTTCTTCGATTTTGATGTGGTTGTTGCAGGTTGAAGTTATGTGGTTAAGTTGAAGAGGAAGAGTGTGGTTAATAGACGAGGAAGAATGCGCTTGATGATGAGGAGCAAGTGGATGAAGATGACGAAAGCTTGAAGTAGCGGCTGAAGAAGAGATGTTCATGGTCGTGTATTCAGTTCCATAGAAGAGCGTATTTGGTTCCAGCTTTTCAAATAAGTTGAAAAGGAGGCGTATTCGGTTACAGACTTGACGTATCTGGTTCCAGGAAACGTTGTATTCGATTCTGCACCTGTTTATTCAATTCTAATGGCGTTGTATCCGGTTCTGCGGTTGTGGTCTGTGTTGTATCTGGTTGCAATCATTAGTTAAGAGGGTGTAAAGCTTCGTGGGTGCGTTATTTGGTTCCCCATAGCTGCATTCCTTCCTCCGTCGCATTCATTCATTAGTAGAAGCATGTTAACCTTCGTGCATGGGCTGATGTGGTTATCATGTTCTTAGCTTCATCGTCAAATGTGTACATCCCATGGAAGTGATGGTGGCTTTGGGGTTGAGGAGAAGGTCGCAGAGGATGGATGTGTGTTCGTACCACTACCACTCGAGGTAGACAAAGAAGCACGTGGAGGGAGAGAAGGGAGATGTCTGCGATGGAGAAGAGGATGGAGGTTTGTGTGGTGGAGGATATGTGGTGGTCCTGGCCGCAGCATAAGACTATGGACAAAGCAATAGTAAGGAGAGGTTGATGGAGATGGAGGTGGAGAGGAGGAGGAGGACGGTTCTGTGGAGGGTGAAGGCCAAGGTTTTGCATTGTTTTGCGCCGTAGGCTTCGCCACAAATGGGTTCCATGAACGTCTACATTCAGCAACAGCCCTAGAGTAACACAAGGAGTTGAAGGATATCGTTTTTAATGGCAGCAGGTTAACTCTTTGTATGTGTTGCAGGTTTTTGAAACGAGAAGTTGCATTTGGTAAGCTAAGGAGGTGATCTGAGGGATAAGTACCCTGTCCAGGTTAGGGAGATATCTTCTGTCCATTTCATTTTTATTTGTATTGTTAAAGACAACCTTGTTCTTCCAATTAGATGTGTAGCTTACTGAAGTTCATTGAAAAAGCTTACTGAACTTGCTCTTATACTATCATTAGAGCATCTTTGAGGTTGAAAAAGCTTGGTGGTTGTATGTTAAAAATTGTCATGTATTACTTGGTTGACCTTCCTAAGTTGGTGTGTTGAGGCATTATGTGGAGTTCATTGAAGACCCATGGTGTAGAGTTAATTGAAGGTACATGTTTAACAAAGTTTTATTTTTTTTTAACCATTATATGATATAAGATATTGATGTATTTTTTAAACAGGTTTCATTTGGAATTGTGACTCTTTTATTTCAATATTGACAATTAAAATTACCATCTTATTGGGATCTTACTATGAGCGTATAACATTCGTTCAATCTTGCTTCAAATCTTGGTTCAAATCTTCATAAGTCTCTTCAATAGGTATGTTTTATATTATTGTATTTAATTAATATGCATGAATATGGTTTATTTACTGAATATATATATATATATATATATATATATATATGAATATATGAATCTACTCTGTTTAATTATTATATGAATGCATGATTTTCTTAATAGGATATGATTATATGAATATATGAATTTAATGATATTGTTGATTTTAGTTGTATGTATAAAGTTGTTAAAATGCATATATTTCGTTAAGTAAATATAGATGGAAGCACTAGTGCAATCAGGAGAAACAACAGCGGTTTTTTTCGCCAATAGACAGCGGTTCCTGAACCGAGGAATATTCAGGCGAGGCAAAAAGTATACCACTTTTGGCCTCGGTTCTGAATCGAGGAATGAAAAGGTAGGATACTGCCTCGGTTGGGACAATAACCGAGGCAGTATGTCCCTATCTACTGCCTCGGTTGGGACAATAACCGAGGCAGTATGTCCCTTTTCTGGTTTTTTTTATCTGCCAACTTTTATGCTTCGTTTTTTACCTTAACCGAGTCCATATTGGGGTTTTCTACCTCAGTTATGGTCTCAACCGAGGCATATTCCCCTGTTTTTTTTTAAATCAAGTTTGTTTCTACTACATTCCCAACTGTAGAAATAGACCTGCATATAATTTTACAATCAGAACAATCTAGAATAATTCAAAAGCGTATATTTTGAATGAAAATTATATTAAAACATAAATACACTCAATGTAATCATAAATCATCTTCTTAGAAGCATAAATCAATCCAATGTAATCATAAATCAACTTTGAAGCATAAATCAATGCAATGTACAAAGTTAAACTAATAATAATGTACAAAAGCATAAAACAACTTAGAAACATAAACTTAGAACTTACTATATCCTAATATCTACAACATACTATTGTATAATTGAATTACATATTTAGTCAGTGTTTTCCTCACGAGTTGAAGTGACTTCTCTGGAATTGAAGCAGTCCTATTGAATCTATGCATAAAACACAATGATTTCAATTAGTGTATATGAAATCTAAACTATAGAGAAAATGAAATTCAAACCTAAATATTACCGTTTGCCATCCACTGGTGTAATGTGCATGAATAATGGTCATGATCCAAAACATGACGTAGTAACCACATTCATATGACCCCGTTTGTCTATTACACTACAATATATCATCATAATTATAAAATGTTAAGTAACATCATTGGAATGAAACCAAATGTAACAAAGTATGGAATAAAATACCAAACCTTAAGGACAACCCATGCAAGCTTTTTAGCTGTAGCAGTAGATCTCCCAGATAACATCATATGTGTTGCAAGGGAACTATTATAAAAAAATTGCTTTAGCATACATTTATATAACAAAGAAAGTTGAAACATTGAGGTTCTTACCAATCTACTACATGTCTAAGAGAGCTGGGAGGAGACTTGTGCAATGAACATAACCAGATAGTAGTGTTCTCCGGTATGTAGATCACAAGTAGCTGTCAATGACACTTGAAATTGGTAATAACTTAATTGTCATATACCAAAATTAATAAATGAAACTTTAAAGTTAACAAACTTCACTTACCCAACTATATAAGGGAGAAAATATATCTCCTTCCCCATTCCAAAGAAGGTGGTGATGTATGTTTGGATATCATCAAATTTATTTCTTTCATGAGTCATAGAGGGGTCAATGAACCCATATACATCGTTGAACCCCTTCTTGTTACTAACATCAAACATATACCTAAAATGAAGAATTAATCTGATATAAGAAACTTGATATAAAGAATTATATAGAAAAGTTCTCATAAACTTACATCATCCATAGCTGAATGAGTGTAATATTAATTTCTTCTCTCCCCGACGCAAGCTCCCTAACATCTTGCTGATGCAAGTACAATGGGATCGTAGATTCTCTTCCAAATGTAGTAGAGTCCCAGTGTACAATCATCGACGCATCTGAAATGATTTTAGCAATCATCTAACGCACGAAGAGGGTCGTCCTCAGATAAATGAGTCTTCTTCGGTGTAGGACTTCCCTCTTGACCTATCTGCTATTACATGAAAAAATCAATATGTTACAACGTCAATTAGAAGTAAATATTAAAATTGAGAAATATATAGTACGAGTGTTTACCGGGGGATCAGATACATCACCAACCAAATGTCAAGACCAGGCGACAAAGGACTTAAATGCCTCTTCCATAGTGAAGAACTCATCTGTAGGCACAGGAAGAACGACATCTGGTATGACAACTTCATCTACCGTGACCTTGAACTCATCTTCTGCTAACTGTACACCATGTACTACAGTGGTTGTCTCATAGACTGTGCCACGAGCCACTAGCATGGTCTCGGTATCAGAGAGAATATATAACTGACATGGACGAGTGTCATCCATGTCCTCCCCTGGGGCACCAGCAGCTGAGCAACTTTCTTTACCGCTTCTACTTGTCAAATTAAATGTTAGGTTATACAAAAAGTAAAATTAATAAACAAAAATGATTAGGTTCACCTGTAGGGGGCACAACATGTTCCGCTACAGGAGATGGCAGAGGACGATTGCCATAATCCTCATAATGCTGTTGGAACTGGCATGCAACCTTTTCAGCAACTTCATCATACAACTCTGCCCGAACCTTCTTTGTGATTTTCTGCGTCATCTCCTTTCTTATTTCCTCCTTCAGTTGTTGTTCATACTCTTTACTTAATCCGGATGAAGATGGATGTGAGGAAGACCCAAAGAACTGTCGTATGTTTATGCCAGTCCTAGCAGCACGCACCTGTCCTGGGTGCTCAGGTCGTCCAATAGCTGTGGAAAGAATATCCTGACGACCTTGTTGTGTGAATTGACCTTGGGAGGTTTGCTCAACCAAGGAGTCATGTAACATAACAAAACTTCAAAATCATTTGAAAGATGTGTGTAATATATATAACAAAAATGTTGTAAAAATATGAGAAATGACATCTTACAATTCTTTTAGATATCTCGTGCCGAGATGGTGGTGAAGGAGGAGGAGGAGGGTCACCACCCTCAGAAAGTGGAAGTCTACTATCTGACTTCTGCTTGATTATTTTTTCCTTAAGCTTTCTATATCCACCACGAGACAATAGGTGTGGATTTTTATTCATAGCACTTATTCTCTGTGCTTTTGACCTTTTCTCCTGTGACAAAATGAAACAATTGTCATAAAAAAGAATTATGAATGATAAATTGAATGATTTTACCTACACTTACCTGCCACATCTCGGATGAACGAAGCTCTACAAACTGACGCCATGTTTCTTCGTCAATTGCTGAATATTTGGAACATGGAGTTTCATTACTTTTTGGTCTAAATATATATTTGGACGTCAATTTTGTCTTAAACCCTCGAAATCTTTCTGCAATTGCAGACAAACACCTATTCCTTAAGCTTTCGACATTTGGCATATCAAATGTCATCTGCAACAAAGAAAGTAATAATCTTATATCAATACAAATTTATCAATATAATGAATCTAGAATTTGGAGCAATATTGTTTAACTTACCAATAGATCTTGCCATATGAGATTTCGATCAACCTCAGATACATGGTCAAAGGATGGAATAAGTATAAAGATACGATCACGTGCTAATACTCCAAGGTAAGACCTAAATACATCTACATTTGGGCCAGATGCAAATCCAGTGACCACGTCAATAATGACAGGTGTCCTCTCACCTACATTTCTTCTAAGTATAAGTTGTCATAACCTCGTCGCTCCTCTCGTCCGTCTAGAAGTGGTGGGGACTTCATCCCCTGACGAATGAGGTGAATCAGCCATATATCTGTCACAATAAATAAGATGAAAGATTAATAAAACACTTATAAAATAACATATATTATTTAACAAAAGCCATAAATATTTACACAAACATGAAATTCATACATAATCATATGGATTGGTCATATGTATATTCCCTCATTGTGATCTTCCCGAATTGCTTGTATATCATCAATTAGAGGGTCGTCATCCAAACTTATTATCTTTTTAAAGGAATGGTCATCAATAATATGAAGATTACTTAGATTATCTTCTTTATCTTCAATTTGTCTTTTTCCTTGTAAAGCAACATACCAATGATCAGACGCAGGATCTTTAACATAAAAAACCTGACTTGCTTGATATGCCATGATAAACGGTTCGTCTCCATAACCAACCTTTCGAAAATCAACAAGTGTCATACCATATTCATCTATTTTGACACCACTCTTATTGTCGACCCACTTACATTTGAAGAGTGCAACGAAAAACTTAGTGTAATCAACCTCCCATATCTCTTCAATTCTAACATAATATCTCATGGATCCATTTACAGGATTTTGATCTTTGGATGTGGAAAATTGTAGTGACTCAGCTTCTAGACTGACGCCACTATTTTGTACTATGCTTTTAAAATCCAAAGTCTTTGTATAGAATGTGCAATTATTAATCTCATAGCTTGTACAACATACAACATCAAACTTCAAACCATTTGCTAGCCACAACAAAGTCTCAGAAGACCGTGATTCTTTTAAAACTTCTTATTTGAACCAGGACAAGAATGTTCTGTTATGGTCCATCAACTACCATTTCTCTTATTGTCTTGGATACTTGTCCTTTACAACGGCTTTGTGTGCTTCCAAAAATGGGATCACTTCATCTATGTTGTTTAATATGTACAAATGTGCTTGCATCAATTCTTCACGACTTTTTGTCACCACATTCATACCTCGGATGCTTTTACTTGTAGAATATCTATTCAACCATGATGCCGAGGGACTCCTATCGGATTTGTTTTAGTCATATAATCAGAGCAAAACTCGATACTTTCTTCAGTAATATATCTTTCAATCATTGAACCTTCTGGACGATATTGATTTTTGACATACCCTTTCAAAATCTTCATATAACGCTCAATAGGGTACATCCATCTTAAATATACTGGTCCACACAACTTTATTTCTCTGACCAAATGAACAAGTAAATGAACCATGATGTCAAAAAAGAATGGAGGGAAAAACATTTCTAGCTGACACAAGATGATGATAATTTCGCTTTGAAGTTCATCTAACTTTGTAAAATCGATGACTTTACTACAAATTGACGAGAAAAATGAGCACAATCGAGTTATGGTCTGCCTAACTTTTTTGGGCAAAATTCCACGAATTTCCACCGGTAACAATTGTTACATTAAGACGTGGCAATCGTGAGACTTGAGTCCAATAAGCTTTAAGTCCTACATTGACACTAAGCTCTTGATATTTGAAGAGTATCCTTGTGGTACCTTGATACTCTTTAAACAAAGACAAAAACTTATCTTCTGTTGTTTGGACATTGTGTAACATGCAGGGGGCAAATAAGTACGTTTACCAATCTCTCTTGGTGCCAACTCTTCTCAGATCTTCATGTCAACCAAATCCAAACGTGCATTCACTCCATCTTTTGTTTTTCCCTGAATGTTTAGTAGTGTACCAATCAAACTATCACAAACATTCTTCTCTACATGCATGACATCTATGCAATGTCTAACATCTAACTTTGACCAATATGGAAGATCAAAGAATATTGATTTCTTCTTCCAAGGGGTCATTACAGAAGACTTCTTGGACGTTTTCCCAGATACATTATGTACTCTATTAACTTTTTCAAGAATTTCAAGTCCAGTAAGTGGAATGGGTGCATTGTCTTTCTCTTGTTCTCCATTGAATGCTTTCTTTAACCTTCGATATGGATGATTAGATTGTAAAAATCGCCGATGACACATATACATTGTCTTCCTTTCGTGTTTTAATTGATGAGCTGTAGTGTTTTCTTCACATATAGGACATGCTTTATGACCCTTCACACTGTACCCCGACAAATTACCGTAAGGTGGGAAGTCATTAATGGTGAAAAATAACATGGCATGCATCATGAAAGTTTCTGAAGCAAAGGCATCAAATATTTCAACCCCATCAACCCACAACAACTTCAAGTCCTCAACTAGTGGCCTGAGATAAACATCTTTGTCATTTCCAAGCTACTTTGGACCAGATATCAGCATTGACAACATCATGTACTTTCTTTTCATGCACAATCCAGGAGATAAATTGTAAATTATCAGTATAACGGGCTAGCAACTGTGATTGGTACTTAAATTACCAAATGAGTTCATTCCATCAGTAGCTAAGCCAAACCTAAGATTTCTACATTCTTGACCAAATTGAGGAAATTCTTGATCAATATTTTTCCATTGCTTTGAATCAGCTAGATGACGAAGCAGCCCATCAGTTGTTCTCTCATCTGCATGTCATCTTAGGTTTTTAGCGTCTTTGGGATTCGCAAACAAACGCTTAAGTCTAGCCACAAGTGGAAGGTACCGAACTACTTTCAAAGCATAACCATTCTTTTCTGTGTGACCACTATCTTCACTGTTGTTTCATGACTTGTATCGTGATAACCCACATTTTGGACACTTTATTAAAACTTCATTCTCATTCCTATATAATATGCAATCATTCGGACATGCATGTATCCGTTTATACTCCATACCCATCGGACAAAGAATCTTTTTTGCATCATAATTACGAGTGGGAATGTATTTCAATCTGGCAGCATTCCATTCAACAACGACAACAATTCTATAAAAGCTCTTATCAGTCCATCCATTGGTCGCCTTTAAATTCATTAGCCTTAACACCGCTGACAACCGTGTGAACTTAGTTGAACCGACATACAAAGGAGTCTCTGCATTAGTGGACATCGTTTCATACACATGCGCTTGGGCAAAAGCTTCTACGCCAACATCACGGATCATGTCCTCTAAGTTGTCTTCTTCTGATCGATCTTCCATATCCATGGTGGAATCATATACATTTTCAGTTGCAGAGACAGTTGAAAAGTCTGTTAATTCGTCGTGCCATATCCATGTTGTATAACTTCGTATGAAGCCATCACATATAAGATGTTCCCTAATATCAGTTGCGTTCAACTTCCTCCCATTCAAACAGTTCACACAAGGACATCCGAACTTGAGTTCATCATTACCACTTGTACTCGCATTATGTTGCGCAAACTCTATAAATTCTTCTACCCCTCTCTTGTACTCAGTATTGGTGCGTGGTAAATTAATCCATCCTCGATTCGTATGCATGTTTACTGAAATTATTTACACAATTTCAATAATCTTGAATGATCACTTTGATCGTTTTCATATTCAAGGTGTGACTCTATCCCATTCAAGAAGATTCACTGTTTTTAGTTTATCAAACATATCAATTTTAAACAACATATATTAAATTTCACGAAATTTTGCCAGCATTTTGCATTGGTCTTCAGGTTACACAAAATGAAAGTGATTATAAATCACAATCAAATATGTACCCGAAGATCAATACAAAACACAACTGCAAAATTTCATGAAATTTATGACATGTATATTAAAATAGATATGTATTAATAAACTATGAAAAAGTTATTACTCTTCTTAAACTCTCCAACCGGACAATTCAAGATTCAATACTTGTAAATTATTATTACCATCTCCTCTATTCATTTGTAAACTGTTCTAGATAATACTTTCAACTATTACTCTTCTTAAACTGTCCAGCTTAGTTTTTACAAACTGTTCTAGACAATACTTTCAGCTTCTTCTAGTCATCAGAAAGTTTTCTCTAATTAGACTCTAGGAACTCACCTGTCATGCTTTTATTTCAATATTTAGAAAAATAATTTTATTACCTTGCACAGTCCTTCAAGAATTTATTTTATTTACTAATATTTCTTATGAGAGGTTTCTCACAGGTTTTGTAATATTAAGTTAAGGTTATATTTGAAATCAAGATTTTAATATTTGAAATATTTTTATTATTATTATTTAAAATTTCCATGATTTTATGTTTGAATTTAAACCTTTTATAATTTTATCCATGATTAATTATTTATCCTCTTAGTTGTTCCAACTTATATACAACGCCAACTAGGCCATCCCATTGAGAATGAAAATTTTGACAATAAACTAATAATGAAAATGTTCCTGGTTATAAAGGAGTGCCCTACACTAATAAAATTGATTTATCTAAATAAGCTTGCAAGCATAGATTTTGACACAGGATGGAGGCAGTAAAATCACAATAGCAAAAACACACCTCTTTCTGCCTCCACCAATTATTATCAGCAAAACACAATCAACCAATTTCTACCTCCACCAATTATTATCAGCAAAAACACAATCAACAAACCTCAAGCAGCAAGATTGAAACAACGGTGGACGCAGCGGCGGCGGAGGCAGCAGCGGTACAGGCAGCAGTGACGGAGGAAGCAGTGACGGAGGAAGCAGTAACGACAAAGGTTATAGCATCGACAGAACAGCGGACTCGTTGGAGGCACCGCAAGCAGCAGCGGCGGGCCACCAATGGCGCGACGACGATAGGAGGAGGCGCGACCAAGAACGCCAACCAGAAGCAGCAGGCGCGAGCACTAGCGCGACGACGAATGGAGGAGGCAGGCAAGACCACCGACAACATAATGAGCGACGAGGCAAAGAGTAACAGTGGTGGACGCAACCGTAGAGGAAGAATAGGAGAGCATGACGAAGAAGACGCTACACAGAGGAATGGGAGAGCACGAGAGGGAAGAAGAAGTTGCTGGGCGACGCAAATAAAATGTGTTAAGTGCAGAAAATGAATGCTACTACCTCGGTTACTAGAAAACCCGAGGTAATAGCATAATATGGCATCGGTTAAAAGCTACACCCAAGGTCTAAAGTGGACTCAACAACTTTGGTTCCCTTGAAGAACTGATGCCTTAGGCCTCGCGTACAGTAATTGTCAGTGCTTCAGGCGAAAAGCCTAACTTTGCATAGTGTATAAGCATCAGTTTCGTAGTCAACCGAGGCAGTAGTGCTTTTTCAAAAAGCTCTCAGTTTGATTTTTCTGATTTGTCTGATTTGTGCAGAGGTATAAGTCTCGGTTCTTCTACTAACCGAGGCAATATCTCCATTCTGCTTCGGTTCATCGAGTAACCGAGGTATATAAGTTTGTACGCTTCGATTTTTGCATAACCGAAGCGTATATGGCACATTAGAAACCACATTTTTTACTAGTGAAGAAGAAATAAATTTATCATATTTGGACCTTGAAGATATAGATGATGATGTGGTTGGAGCAGACTTTAATATAGTCGTAACGATACATCAACAATTACAAATAACCATTTCACTGGTTGCATTAACAATGTTATGCATTGTTGGACATGCGTTGAGTATCTTGAATATGTACTCGAGTGATTCGAGTAGTGTCAGCAATTTCCTACCAGACAGAGACCATCGTATGGAGCAATTAATGTCATACCCTATGCATACTAATCGTTGCCGCAACATTATATTAGGATGGGTCCATAGGCATTTATTAATCTTTGTGAAATACTAAGAACAACTGGGTTAGTTAAGGACGTCATTCGGTCGACAATGGAGGAACAAGTTGCTCAATTTCTTCATATAATTGGCAATAATGTTAAGAATCGAAGTGCCGTATTTTTCTTTCATCGATCTGGGTTGACGGTTAGCAAACACTTTTAGAATGTGTTGGATGCTATTTTAACTTTGGAATCAGAATTTTTAATTCAACCCTCAGAAATGAGGTTCATCCATATGTCTTCAACAGCAATCGATTTTACCCGTACTTTAAGGTACTCATTTGAAAATATTTGAAGATGTTATTTTATCAAAGGATGATAAAAAATTTTGAATTTTATGATGACTTGTTAATTTTATGTTTATGATTGTTTAGGGACCATAGACGGTACTCATGTTCGTGTAAAGGTGCCAAGATTAGATGCTTCGAGATTTCGAGGAAGAAAAGATTGGCCAACTCAAAATGTGTTTGCGGCGTGTGATTTTGATATGAAATTCATATACATTCTAGTTGGGTGGGAAGGCACTGCATCTGATTCAAGAATTTTAAAAAATGCTCTTGATCGAGATGATCCGTTGGTTATCCCCCAAGGTGAGTGTGTATATTGCGATCTTGAAGATTTTATTTGTTAGTCACTAAATACCTTTATGTGTACCACATTGTAGGAAAATACTACCTCGGTGATGCTGGATTTATGTTGAAAAGAATAGTTTTGACTCCATATAGAGGCATCAGATATCACCTTAAAGAATATACACGTAGAGGACCACATAATCCACGCGAGTTGTTTAATTATCGACATTCATCGTTGAGAAATGTTATTGAAAGAACTTTTGGTGTGTTGAAAAAACGATTCCCTATCATTGCAAGTGGCACTGAACCACACTATGGATTGGAGACAATGACAGACATTATATTAGCTTGTTGTATCTTACACAACTTCCTTCGTGGCGTGGATAACGTTGACTCATTACTTGATAAAGTTGATAATGAGTTGAATGAAAGGGAAGACCATAATGTTTCATCATCTCAAGTTAGAGAAGAGGATCATAGGATTGGTAGTAGTATCCGGGATTCCATAACAGATCAAATGTGGCGAGATTATCAAAACTCGTAGTTATTGTTTTTGCTTGTTGTTATTATTAATATTGAATAATTTCTTATGACTTAACTTGTTATTGTTTTTATTTATGGTTTTGTTGAAGTAATTGTGAAATGGCCTCATCATCAACCAAAAGGCCTAGAAAAAGTTGTAAGGGAAAAGAAACTATAACTGAGGCAGAAGCTGCTACCTATGTCAAACCATATGTTGTAGAACAATTAGATCAGCGTTGTTTCTTCAGTCACAGCCATCAGATGGAAAACTATGCAGCTGATTTCTACACAAGGAATATTGTTGTTCTAAAAATTATGATTTTCGAATCATTTGTCGATTCAGACTTATATTTTCAACATCATCTTCTATTTCAAGGAGTGGTTGAATTTCTAACATTGCAGGAACCCCTCTATCCAGATTTGATCAAAGTTTTTTATTCAAATCTGAAGATTTCTGGAAATGGATATTTGCTCAGTGAGGTCAACAAGAGAAGAATAAGATTGAAACCTGCTGATTGGTTGAATGTCGCTAATATGAAGTATGAGGGTCAAAAAGTTGTGTTATTCAAATATCCCAGATGACTTTACCTATGACCGGGAGAAGGCATTAGCTACTATGGTTAGACCAGAAATGTAGGGTCAACGTGTTAAAAAAGTTGGTTGTTTGAATATTAATGATAGACTTCTACATTATGTTATTGTGCACATGTTGACTCCACGACTTGAAAATTTTGCAAAGTTATTGCAGGAGGATATCTTTATATTATGGGTGCTTAAAAATAATATAGCTATCAATTGGCGTCATCACATCATGCAGCATATGCTTAAATGTCAGGCCGGTGACACACCCCTACCATACGGTGTCCTTATCACCCAAATCATGCAATATTGTGGAATACATGTTGATGCCGATGTCAGCACTCATATTGGGACCAGAAATCATTTTTCAATTAATTCTTTGAAGAGGTTGAATATTGTTAATGTCAACGATGTTTGGCAACACGACGTTGGTGATGATGACGATGAAGAGCAACCACACCATCATGAGAACCCTGTCCAACCTCTTTCACATCCTTCAAATTCTAATATGATGACTCAAATGTGGGAGGGGGTACAAGACTTGCAACAAAGAATGCAGGGTATGGAACAAATGCATGTGCGAGTTCAGCGTATTGAAGATAACTTGACAAACCTATCCCTCGATATGAACTGACAATTTGCTCACCTGAATCAGAATGTTAACTTAATTCTTCATCATTTAGATGATTAAGTTGCTTATTATTCCGTTTACACGACTTTTCTTCTTAAATTGACTTATGTGTTTGATAACTTACATTACATATTTATCTTTATGTTATTATGTTTGACATTAGCTTTCATACTTTTATTTATTGTCAACTTAATGAACCGCAAATCAGATGGATTCTCGAATCATGGATGAATTGGAAAAAGGAATTAATCATAGAACAAGACTATGTGCAATTCTTGAATGATAAATACAGGCCATGGAGCGTCGAAATTCCCTGTTAACAGCTAGGATTCAATCATCTAATCCAACTTCAGAAGAAATTCATAACTTATTATGGACTATGAACATTCAAGATGATAATTTATTCAGACAGTGCTTCGACTTTCTATCTTCACATCCATCCAATACAAGACGTCTAATACGGATGCCAATACAATATCGTTTCAATATATTGCTTACATACCTCACTGAAGCATCTTCATGATGAACTATTACAAATATATTTGTATGTTATTATGTTCGCATTTTTATTTTATGTCATGTAATATTATAACTTCGTTTAATTATTTGTTTCTTCAAAATTACTCAATCTCACTTCCATAACAAATAAATTCATACTACTTGGTAGAAAATTATAGGTTTAATCCTTTTCGACATCCCTATTTGTGCAGGATTGTCTCAAATAGGTCCTCTTATTTTGAAAAAACTCGTTCAGGTTCCTTTTTATGTAAAATTTAAGTAATAACGTCCTTGTCGTTAAATGTCGTAAACGGCGTTAAATTTTTTGTCTTGTGGCATGGTGAGCTGGCATTTAATAACATGTGACACAGTAAATCTCAGATACGTGGAAACCTTCTCCTCTTCCTCGCCAACTCCAACCTCATCTTCTCTCCTCTCTGGAGAACCAGAGATCAACCTTCTCACCAACACTCTTTTGTGTAATTCAATCTCATCTTCCTCACCGTCGCAGAACCATTCCAAGAGCAGATCCTCCTTCTTTGCCAACAACTTGACCTCCTGAACGACATGATCGCCGTCTGTCGCCGCAAAATGCACAGATCGAAGATCCTCCGAGAACCGAGTCACCGTCTGCCCCCGCAACTCGCGCGCGTCCACCTCCTCGAGTCCCATCGCCTTCCGAGACGCCGTGAACAGACAATTCCTCGCCGCCGTGTGAGAGTCGGGAAACGACAGATCTAAGATGGGAGGACGACGACAGAGAAGATGACGAGTCCTCTACCTCATGTGACGGCTTCCAGAGCACGCCTTTGACATGGAGGTTCTAGAGGTGGCATCGCTGCTGCTCTTCCAGGCCAACGAAGGTCGCACCACTAGCCGGAACGACGAGACCTACGGCAGTAATAGACTCCGATCTGGGATCCCGCCATGGAAGCACTGCTGGCGACAAACCTTGGAATGGTTCTGCGATGGTGGTTGAATCACTCAAAAGCTTCCCCATTGTGATAAATGAATGTTTGTGCATACAGATTTCGTCTCTTTCACTTCACCTCTGATTCCTTGAGTTTTTGGCATTGAAATAAATATCTAGTTGATCCAATCGCACGTAAATATTGAAACTTTTTAGTTGAGTCAAATGTGTTTTTGTCTCTGATCATTCATCAATTTTAGGTAAATTGGATTTTGAAAATAATATTTATACTTTGTCGAGTGCTGCAGCGCTGGGAGAGAAGGGCGAAGTAAAGGTTGGGGGTTGTGGAGGAGTGTTGGGAGAGAAGGGCAAAATAGAGGTTGGGGGTTGGGGGTTGTGGATGATGGATTGGGGGATGAATTGGATGTTTTCCACCATGGTTGCAATTTGATTTAAAAATTTAACTTTTTTAAATATAAAAGCCAGGTCAACAACAATATTGTGCCACGTCAGTATCATTTGGTCGTCTCAGCAACCCACGTATCAATTTCTTTAACGCCGTCCAGCCAACTTAACGGGAATGTCTCAATTGATTTAAATTTTCAAAATTAAGGACCATTTTGACACACTTTAGAAAACGAGGACCTATATGAGACATTCCTGCACAAATAGGGATGTCGAAAAGGATTAAACCAAAATTATATTACAAACAAATATTACATTTAAAAATAAATTCATTTTACTAAATTATAATTTTTTTACTTTTTAAAAATTAATTTTAATTATTATTTTTAATTTTTTATTCTTTATAAACATTTTTACAATTAAATATAACATTAACAAATAACATTTCATATCACTTTAATAACTAGGGGCATTTTGGTAATCTTTAATTTCTATCAATTAAACTAATTTTTTAAATCTGTTACATCAATTAAATCCTACACTAATTCTCATAAACTTTACTTCCAAATCCACTCTCAATTATCTCAAAATTCACTCAAACAAACAACAAAAAATTTACTCTCAAATCCTATCAATCACTCTCCCCCAAATCATTTCCCACAAATCATCTCATGTGAACAAAGCATTAGTGCTCCAACAATCTCCTCCTTAATAATTGGTGTTAGCATAACACTCTTTTTATGTGAAAACTAATTCTTTTCTCTCTATTTTATTTCTGGGTCTTCCTCTAATTCTTTCTGTATATCTCTTTATTTAATTGTTTATCCCATTTTTCATGTGATCAATTGTGTATTTATATACATATTTTAATATTGTTGTAATATTGTCTTAATTTTGAATGAAATATATAGGAAAAAAATTGGTCTGAATAATATATTTTAAAAATCAATCAAATTATATAATATTCAAGATATTGATTTTAATAATTATCAGAAATTTTACAAATCATTAAAATCATATCTCTTTTTAAAATCACATCTTTTCTAATTAAAAAACTTGATGTCACAAAATATAGCATAATAATAGATATTGATTTTAATTATTATAAAAAGGTTTAAACCCTCATTTGGTCCTCATATTTGTGTGTCAATCTCAAGTGGGTCATCGTGTTTTTTTCGGTCTCAATCGGGTTCTTAAACTTGTTAAAATGAGTCAATTAAGCCCTCTCCGTTAATTTATCAATAATGTCGTTTGTCTATGGTGATCTGTAATTTGTTTTAGTTGACGAGGCATTGTTTATTAAATTTGAAAGTGTTTAACATCTCTGTTTTCGTTAGGAAGAGTTCTGGAAAAAATTGAGGTGGTGGAAAAAATGGCCTTTATGCAATGTCCCTTGGAATCCGTCTTCTCCTTCAACCTCTCATACAATTTCACAACAAAGAAAACTTAAAGATACCAAACTAATAATATAAAGAGTATTTCCAGTACTCAACTAGATAAAAGGTATCAGTGAGGTAAGGCTCACCAATCTTTTTTAGGTTCTTTATACATAACATTTTTCTTCTTCTTTTATGGACATAAACCACACAATATCTCAAAACTAACAATAAAAATCCAAGTTTTCTTGGTGTGAGAGTAATTTTATAAGCCAAAAAACCAGGATTGAATGACCTCATATTCTGTTTTGAAACAACTTGAAGTAACTTGAAATTATTTGATCCTGTGAGAAGTCTGTGTAGTATCTCCTTTCCACTGAAATACCTTCTTCTCTTGCTAGGCTCTCAACTTCTTCTTGTACTCTTTCACCACCAACTTTATTTGGATCCAACAAATTACAGGCTACCTCAATGACACCTTCACCATGTGCAAGTGCCATGGCCTGTACAGAGGGAAGTCCACCACCTCTTCCACTGACCCGTTTGGCAATTCTCGGAACAACATTAATATCAGAAGACAATAAGGGGATATTATAGTTATCAACCCAATTGATGGCTCCAATGACAGAACACTTTCAATTTCATTCCTCCACCACCACGTGATTGTCTTCATCTTCGCAGCCCTAATTCTCACACTCACTCACCACAGCAAAATCCCTAACTCATGAAATCCCTAATTCTCATTTCAGTTTTTCTGTTTAACTTAAAAAAAAGCCAATCAACAGCAAAATCCCTCATTCCCTGCCACGTATATTTATTTTTTTCATATAACTATTATCCACGTATTTAAATATTTTAAACTGAGTTCATTATCTGTGCACTACGTAATCAAAGGAAAACGGCATTATTGAAAAATTAACGGAGAGGGTTTAATGGGCTCATTTTAACAAGTTTAAGGACCCGATTGAGACCGAAAGAAACATGATGACCCACTTGAGATTGACACACAAATATGAGGACCAAACGAGGGTTTAAACCTTATAAAAAATATTGTTTCTAATTAATTATTAAAATCATACATCTCCTTTAAAAACTAATAAGATTTCAAATACGTTTTAGCAACAGATCATGTCAGTGATGCAAAGAGTAAAAAGGAGGAGATGATATCTATAAAACATTTGGATGGTTAGGCTGACAAAAAGAATTAAAACCAAATAGGCTTATTTTATTTTATTATTACTTGTTATTATTTTTTTGGCTAAATTAAAAAAATTATTTTATCTTTGTCTCCTATACCTACCATTATGAAAACATATATTTATTATTATTATTATTATTATTATTATTATTATTTTTATTATTCTTTTTGTGGCATCCCAAATATATAATAACTCCAATCATATAACATAGGCGTCAACATTCAAATAAAGAGAACAGTTGGAGCATAACTTGCGATTAAGTATGGGATTACAGTCATCCATAAAGAAGGCTGAATTTAAACTTAAACAGTTTAGAGTCTTCGAAATGTCATGAGTTCAAAGAGAGGAAATCCTAAGTAGACTGCACTATAACATCAACATCCTCTAGTACTTGCTCCAAACGTATCTCCTCAACCACATCTGCTCCATCCAAGTGGATGATCATCACAAAAGAAGATATACACAAGCAATACACAACACAGAAGCAAGGGTGAGCTAGATAAATAAGCAATATACATATAATACAATCAATGAATATCATCAAGTTTAGTTACATATGTAACAGAACAATCCAAAGCATACCGTTCAAACCATGCAATAAGTACTCAACACGACTCATCCGGATTTGTATAATTGTCGAACTATTGGTCATCTTTGCACTTGCATAGTTCAGCTGACCCTCCCCAACACTACACAAGGTGAATCCTCTTACCAGTCTATGTCTAAACTCTAAGACTATAGACGAGGACCTCCCTCTACTCTCACCACTCACACCGTCCTTCTCTATTTGAGTATGAACAGTGCTTTGAGTGTAGGGATAAACGTACCATTTCAAAGCTCCATACAATTATACAAGACAACGACAACCCCCTACAACCACTTCCAATCATCTCACCCTGAGATGTCCAATTCATACTCAAATACATCATTATAGTTCACAATCATGTCCTTTCCAACCACCCAAGCCTCATACATAAACGTACATGACAATTTGTTAAGCAAACAACATCAATCAATTCAAACTAGAGAGGAAAAGGGTGAAACCCACCTGTTTTGGTCGCATAGCGCACAAAGGTCGCACAGCGAAACCAGAGACTTTCGCATAGCGCACACAGACTATTCGCCTTGCGAATTACTTCAGGCAAGGCTCCAGGCCAGCTCTAGTCGCACAGCACACCTAATTCGCCTTGTGAATTATCTAACAGGGAACACCACTGTTTGGCCATTCGCACAGCAGACTTCTTTCGCATAGCGAATGGTTCAAACAGAGAGCACCCCCTAAGGAGGACTCGCTATGCGCCCCACTCGCCTTTCGAATTAAATGGGCAGTGGTTCCATACCACCACCAATCGCATAGCGACAAGATCCGCCAGGCAAATCCACATACAGAGAGCAACACCCCCTGGTCATTCGCACAACACACCAGCTCACACAGCGAATGACTCAGACAGTGAGCACCCTCTACAGGGTCTCGCTATGCGAAACAGCTCGCATAGCGACTCTACATCATCTGCAGAATGCAAATTCTGTAGAATCACACACTCACACCAGCCCTTACCATTTCTAGGCCTCTTGGCCAACTTCTAAGACCTCCAATTCGTATATTAAGCTCAATTACACCTGCCTAGATGATCCTAACCCTCCCGATTACTAATCTAAAGTGATTAAGATCAAGTTTTATCTTTTAAAACATGAATTTCTATACTTAATCCCAATTTCAATTTTACCACTTCTAACATGTTCTAGTCCAGTTTTATGATCCTAACAAGTCACAATTGACTTGCCTAAGATGTCCCAACAGCCCAAATGTGTCTAGAACCCCTACTTCTCAAAATCATTACCTCACTTCTTCTCAAGTGTCCTCAAACACTTCATAATTGCTAAACTGTTTATCCAACTACCATCACCATAGAATTCTTACCCTCACACCTTTCTTGCTAGCCCAATTGGTCATCGGAGAAGAATCAAATGTTTGACGCATCAAACTCACCATAAGCGCCAGTACATATGACTAGTCACAACTTGCTGGATCAGACCATGGCTGCCCTATGATCAGGGATGTACCGACTCCAGTTTGTAAGATTCCTCTATACCAACAAAATGATCTTAACAATTCCAATTTCAGCCACTAAAATTTATCAAACGCAGCACACAACAAGAACTCCCAGTATCATCATCATCATTTTCACAGTAATATTTGCTTATATAAATGCATACAACACAAGATCATTCAAAAACACAATTTCAGTCATCAAGCAGCAAAATATCAAGGATTCTAGTACATGCATAGTTCGTACAAACCATAGAAAGAGTATATAGCTCCCCTTACCTTGGTGATTATAAGCATAGTACTACTCAGAATAGTAGCAAAACCCCAACAGTGCCTTACATAGCCCGCACACAGTAAGACCCTACAATCCACTAAAGTGGAGACAGAAATAGCTCTTAGAGCTATAATAGGCAGAGAATTAAAAGGGAAAGACTACCAGCTGCATGCAACCAGTAAAGTTGCATGCCCTAGGTTCAAGAGAGATGGAGAAACTGACTTACCCGTCCAAAACGAAAAGTAATCGGATGGATGGGAAGCTCTCAACTCCGTGAACGAAAGGATGGAGAAAGGCAGAGCAAGAAGAAGAAGACAGAGTTTAGAGAGAGAAGGAGAATTTGGCTACTGAACTCACATTGGAGAAAAGTCTCTTCTAAGGTCATGATGTCCTTAGTTTTACGGACCTGGTTGCCTCAACATAAGGTCCAAAAGCCCTATACTTTTTAAGTCCTTACACTTTTTTGTGATCTTTTATTATTATTTATTATTTGAAAATAAATTTATCTATCTAGATGAAATTGGATGTTAATAATTGTTGTTTTTTATTTAGATTTTATTAGATAACATTAATTTTGATTTTTCATGTTATCGTAGTAAAAAACAATCTTAAGAAACGGCCAAAGTCGTATATCAGTTTCTCACCAGGTTTAACACAATGTCGCTCTGAGAATCAATAAAGCAAGAGTCCTAATGAGAGTAAGTGGAGGAGAAAAATCTTAACGGCTATGACAATCGCTAGGGTTGCGAGAAGTGATGATTGTAGAACATAGGCCATTGCATCAACCAGATCCTCATTCAAGGTCTCTAAGTACTCGAAACCACCGAAAACGACGACAGGGTCAAAGGAATTGCTTTTGAGAAAGACATGAACGATCTTTTGCGATCCTAGTCGATTTCACTCGATGGCGCAAGAAGAGTTTAGAAGAGTCGACGTTTGTGAGGGTTATCTGTGAGAAAAAAACGAAGAATGAAGACATCTTAAGGTTTCTTTTCTCTCTAAGTAATGTTCGAATAAGTGAGCGTTTAGGGTTTCTTTTCTCGAATGATAAATTGGGAGAAACAAAAATTTTAGTTGTAAACTTAAAAATAAATCTTATTTTTATTTTTAATAATTAATTATTTTTAAATTCCTATGCAAAATCAGTAGGTAAATTTTTTTATTTACATACAGATTTTGTATCATTATATATGGACCCTGTCTTTTGCAAAATTTTTTATCATAACGGGCTTAAATTATATACGAATTTTCATACAAAAAATTGATTGGTAAAAATTTATATGCTACTCATATTTTAAAATTCATATGTAAAATTCGTATATAATAAATTTTTTTATTTACATACAGATTTTGTATCATTATATATGGACCCTGTCTTTTGCAAAATTTTTTATCATAACGGGCTTAAATTATATACGAATTTTCATACAAAAAATTGATTGATAAAAATTTATATGCTACTCATATTTTAAAATTCATATGTAAAATTCGTATATAATGCTTATATTACCTATATATTAAAATTTATATGTAAATATCGATAGGTATTTCAAGTTTTTTTTTTAGTTCAAGAGGAGCGTCACGATCTGGAAAAGAGAGACAAGCTTGAAAAATAATGAGGTTTGCCAATCTTACAAAGGGAATACAAACCTATAGATGAGGTTTAATCTTCTCAAGCTACAAAAACGTCTAATTTTAATACACAACAGATATTTAATCCTAACTTTTCATCTTTCTCTGTCAAGGCTTGTCTTTGCTTGTTGCTTTGTTGTTTTCAGTTTTGTGCATTAATTATATTAAGACAGATGCTTTCACAATTTTGTTACAAATCTCTCAAAACTGCGTTTTCACAGTTTGGGTGTCGTGATGCTGCTCTCGTGGTGAGATTGTGAACAAATACGGTGGTGTGAGTTTTAGGTTTGTCAGGTGCTGATCCGTGATTCATCTATAGTGACGGTGATTTTATATTATTTTAATATTTAAGATATTTTGATAATCTTTAATTTCTATCCATTAGATAATCAATTAAATCTTACACTAATTTTTACATACTTTACTTCCAAGTTTATTCTTAATTATCTACAAATCTACTCAAAAAAACATCAAAAATATTACCCTTAAATTCATTAATTTTTTTCTTCTAAATCATCTCCCACGTATCATTTCAATCAAACACACCTTATGGTTTTATGTTTTGATTTAATGTTGAACAAAGATGTTATGGTAGATTCTGATCAATGACTGTGTGATTGACAAAAAGTGATGGAGGTTTATGGTGATTGATAGAGATCCGAGATGGTAGCTGAAAGCGTGAAGAAGATAAAAATCTATCGAAGGTACGCAATGAATGACGGTACGAAGGAAGGCTGACAGAAATTATGGTAATGACGGTGGAAGATGTGAACTTTCAAAGTGAAAAAGAGATGAAGTCTAGATTAATAAGAAGGACAGTGAACGAAAATAAGAACACTGTTAGAAAGGTGAGATTAGGAAAAAACAAAATAATATTTTCACCCTTACCCACAATTTCTTTTATAAAAAAATAAATATTCATAATTTAACTATAGTTTTAAGAAAATCTTCGAAAATTATTAGAGATTTTAATAAAACTATAAAAAATTACCGGAAATTTTTTAAACTGTTGAAAATAAACTCCTTTTATAATACATATTTTTATAGTAATATTTTTTTTAATTTCTAATTTTAAAATATTCAAATAAATAATTCATAATTCGATTTTCTGATAAGTAAATTTCAACTAAAATTAGACGTCAGAATTTGATTTCCAAAAATACCTACTTATGAGGCATGCAGTGTTATTTGGGTACCTAACTGAAGTCTAGAAATATGGACAGATGAAAATTGAATTGCATACCAAAATTACGTTCTTTTTAGTACAGAAGTTAATGCAGCTTTTAAAATTGTAGGTAGGACATAAATGCTATCTGTTTGTCTTTAATTTAATACTTATGTTTGAGCATGTGATTTCAAGGAACTTTCTGACCCACGTTTTTCTCATGGTATTTTTTTTTAACATCTTTACTAACAGTATAATTTTTCTTTTACCAAATTTATGAATACTAAAAGATTTTAAGAAAATTATATAAATAAATAAGTTTAATATTAAAATTGTGAAAACGTAAAAAATGTTCCAACGGTAATAATAAAAAAGTTTAAATTATAAAAAAAATTATTAATTGAAGTTTATTTTATAAAAACACAACCTTTCTAATTTTTTTAAAACTTTTCTATTTTTTTTATACATTTCTAACCACACTCTTGGTCCTTTTAAAGATCAAGAATAGTATAATAACTTTTAGTGAAGATCTCTACACATTAATGTGATTATATTGAAAAAACGGATTAAATTCTCTTTTTATCTTTTGATTTAATACATCATTTGGTTTCTAATTTTTGGATTTTTTTTAAAGTTGTCCTATTTTTTAAAAAAAGTTCAATTAGACTCTATATTTCGTTAAAAATGTTCAAAATGGTCCTTTTGGCTTACGTCGTTAAAAACATAATGGTGCAATTGTCACCGTGGCCAAAACTGGATTACCTGTGCACTTATTGATTGCGTAGCAATGTGAAGTGAATTGACTGGTGAAAATGTTTAAAGTTTAAATTATTGGGTAAAAGAAAAGGGTTAGGGTTGGTGAAGGTTCGTGCAACTTCTTCCCTTTTTTGAGCAAAGTAGTTGTGGGTAGATAGAAATGGCTTCTTCCCAAGGTTGTTCTTCTTGTTCCAATACGTGGTAGGAAAGAATTTCGCATTCCTCACATGATGGTGGTTGGAGGGGAGGTGGGATAATCCCTCATTGCAAATGTGGTGATTTTGTTGTAAGAAAAGTGGTAAGAACTCCACAAAATGCTGACAGACAATTTTGGGGATGTCGTCATTTCAAGGTTTTATGAATACTTCTCACTTAATTTGAAATTTATTTGTTCATAGATTGCTGAGTTAGAACCAATTTTGGTGGCTTATTTGATGAATGGTGGATCTCCCAGAGGGATGTACTATAACTTTTTCAAGTGGTGTAATGAAGAAAAGATTGACAAAAGAGATGGTGTAAACAAATAAAGATACAATATTTAACCAACAAATAACATATCATTACAAAAATTATACCCAAAAACATCCTCAATCAAACCCTAACCCCCAAATCCAACAATAAGAACATCAAGTAAGTAGGCTAGGGTTAGCAACACTTACCTCACATATGTACGCTCTTCAAATTTCACCTTCAAGGAATCACCACGTCATAGTGATTACAAGACCATTTTCACTAGATTGTTAAATCCAGAAATCGCGATAGGATTCTTAGATAAGGGTAATTTGATTTAACCCATTTCGTTAAACCTAGCTGACGTCATTATATTTTTTAAAAACTTTTACACATTTAAATATATCATACGTGTCACGTATTGAAAAAACTTTACACGTCATTCAGTTTTGGCCACGGAGGCAACTGCACCGTTATGTTTTTAACGCTGTAAGGTAAAAGGACCATTTTGAACATTTTTAACGAAATATAGAGTCTGACTGAACTTTTTTAAAACGTAGGACGACTTTGAACAAAAATCCCAAAACTAGGGACTAAATGATGTATTAAACCTTATCTTTTTGAGGTGGTTGTAGTCTTTGAGTTGCATATGTGTTCTAGAGTAATACATATGTGATTCAAATGTACTCAAAGTGAATATTTGTTACTCTTTGATTATGGTGATATGCTTAGATTTGTTTTTATCTAGTTAAGTCTTTTTGTTAGAAATGAAGCTCTTAGGAGCAACTGAATGAAAGAACAATTTAACTAAAGTAAGGAGAACAAATAATAACTTTTGCATTTTCTTAAATGATTGCTTAATTGATTTGTATAGAGAAAGAAAAACACTTAATTGGAGCTAGGGACATTATCTGTTCCGCAAAATTTTGTGTCTGGTTTATGCAGACTCGTTGAGTGCGTCAACTACTCATCAAGCGAGTGTCAAATTTTGAGTTTGGCAAAAGGGCAGGAGAAGCTTCTCTCGCTGGAGAACAATTCCCTTATTGGGCACCACTGTGTTTTCCTAATTTGAGTAATCTTAGAAAAAAATCATGATTCCATTTCGTTAACCGTTAGATCGAGCTGAAAGTTTGACATGTATTTTTTAAAATATGATTTTTCATTTTGACCATTGGGATTGCTAATTAAAGATTTGTGGTTAGAGAAATACTTTTGCCATTTTGATATACTTAATGGAATTGTTGTCATTGAATGTTATACTAATGTAATATAAAACAAATAACGAATTATTAACATTTCAATTAAAATACATAATACATGATTTGATGTTATGTTGTGATATGAATATTGTGGAACGAAAGAATAGTGATTCCTAAGGTTGGAATGCTACTATGTTTTGATGATGTGTGGAATGCATTGATGTCATAGTTTGTAGTGAAACTATCCTAACTCTAATAAGTATAAATATTAGATTTATGTAGAGAAAGATACTTGGGATAAGAGTTGAAAGAGGTCCTCATTGATAGATTTGGTAGTGATGATCAAATTTACATGAATGATTTACCTTGTTATACTCCTTGGTATAAGACATGATCATGGGATGACAAAAAACCTTGAAAGGTGAGGATGACTATAACAAGTGCAAAGTCTCATATTCTAATTAATACACAATCATTTAGAAGTTGTGTTTAATGTATGATGAGTATGAAAGCACTATGATAGCTATTATGATTGTAATATCTTTCTTGGTTTTTGTAGTATAAATTTGATGTGTGAAAATAATAATATGAATGATATTTTACTGTATGATTGTTAGTATAATTTTAGTAACTCTAACTTATTCTTATCTTTTGTGTTTGTTGTGGTGATATTTATCGGGAATCCAAGTGTGAGTCCAACTCCCACATTGGATAGAAATGAGAAAGTACAGCACTATATAAAGGTGAAAGTCCATTAACTCATTGTCTTAAGGTTTTTGGTAGAGAGTCGTGTCAATTTCTTATGTGGTTGGGCTCAGATCTCATTAGTGTTTGTATCTCTCCGGTGAACCTTCTCCTTGATAGACCTAATAGTGGTATCAGAGCCGATGGTTGATTGTGTAAGTCCAAGTCTCACATTGGATAAAAATAAAAAAGTAAAGCACTATATAGATCCAACAATATTATCTTTTGTTTTGATCATGTTATCACATTTTGTACTTGTCTTAAGATTCCCTTTATATTTTGAAATATTTGGAAAACTTTTAAAATAAAAAACTACACATAATATGTTTATGTATCATTTTATATCTGTGTGCCTTGATATGTCAATAAAGAACTTGATTAATGCTTTTAGTGATAAAAAATGGATTGGTACAAAAAAATTAGCTTTTAAATAAAAAAAAAGTGCATTTTTCAAATATTACTTTAAATCAATAAAAATAAATTTTAAAATCATAATTTTTAGTTTTTTAGGATTAAATATATTTTTAATTTTTTAAATTTCATATAAAATTGAAGTTTTTTTATATTCGAAACTTTAAATCTAATTATATTAAGCAAATATTGAACTAGAAACATGTTAAACTGTGTAAAAAAATTCAGATACTAATATGAAATATTCTTAACCCTAAATAAATTTAAAATGATTGGATTAAAAGAATTAAATTAATTCAATTTTAAAGTTTAAAAACTAAAATATATCTAAATTTCAAAGACTCAAGGAAAAATTCAAAGAAAAAACATACTTAATTCTTTATTTTTCATAGAAATGTGCCCGCCATTTCTTTTTTCCCCTGTTTTTATCTACTTTTCTTTTATGTAATTTTATATATTTTCCTTTTAGCTGTTAAAATTTGTAAGACCCATGAAAAATATTTACCTTAATAGTAACAATTTTATTACTAGCAATAATAAATTTCTTTGTGAATGAAAAAATATAATAAGTTTATAAAATGTGGAAAGTTAAATAAGAAATTTTGGTAGTTTAATTAGTAGAAAATGTTGGTGATGGGTTCAAACTCTTTTATACCTTTTTGTAAAAAAAAATAAATAAAAAAGTAAAATAAAATTTAAAATATTGATAATGGAGAAAACATTCATATTTGAGAATCCATTATGTAAGTGGAAATTAAGAAATTAATATAAAATAATAATAATAATAATAATATTAAAAAAATTGATGAATAGTAAAATTTTTGGACTATAAATAGCCATGAAGGAGGAGGCTATTTTGCACAAAGAGAGGAAGAATCAAGTGAGAAACCTTGAGAAATAGAGAAGAAAGAGTTAGGAAGAAATTTTTAGTGGCAAGAAGAGTAGACGCTCTGAAGGGCTTTTGGAGAAAACGAATTCGGAGCAAGAGGAGTCTGGAATAGAGGTAGGGGAGCTAACCTTTCTATGCTTTTATATTATGATTTAGTATTGTTTATTAGTATGCATGTCTTGAAATTATGTGTGAATACTGTTAATGCTTACTGTATGCCTATCTATATTGAATTTCGGTGTTAGTATTATATGTTGTTGTTTTGAATCTCTAAATAAGAAATTTGTTAAAAACTAGTTGAGGAACACTTTGGCTAAGGAAAGACTTGGTACTTAAGTTGTTCATTGTGACGCACCTCTCTTTCCTAGAAGTCTACTCGACAGGTTTTTAACTTAAATCTTGTTGTACAGATTAAGTACTGTTAAACTATTGTGCAATATGTCTCGTTGGAATGAATTCATGTTATTGTGGTAGATACGAAATTATGAATTATAATTGTGATGGTAGGATAGAGGAATCTTAAAAACTGGAGTTGGTACATCCCTGATCATAGATAGAGCAGCCCTGGTCCAATCCAGTAAGTTGTGACTAGTCATATGTACTGGCGTTTATGGTGAGTTTGATTCGTCAAACATTTGATTCTTCTCCGGTTACCATTTATGGTGATATTTTAGTCATGTTAATTTATTGTGATATGATTTTTGAGATGGTTGGATTTTATTATATTGGATTCGAATTTATGCATCTGAACATGTATGAGTATTACGAGAAAATTTCGTAAGGGTATAATATGAGTCGAGGAAAGTGAGCATGGTATGAGTCTCGCGGAGAGATTCTGTAATGTCATGGTATGTGTATGAGAATTATGGGGAGATTTCGAAATGGTATAATATGAGTTGAGGAATGTGAGCATTGTAGGAGTCTCGTGGAGAGATTCTGTAATGACATGGTATGTGCGTATATGTTGATGTTGAGGGTCATAAAGTTGGAGGTTATCCTGATACTCTAATACTCATCGAGTCTCAAGTAGAGAATGATGAATTATGTGGTGAGAGAGGCAGGAGGTCCTGGTCTATGTGCCGGTTTTGGACATAGTGAGGGGACTAACCTTGTGAGGGCAGGATGTCCTGGTCTATGTGCCAGTTTAGGACATAGTGAGGGGACTAAGAATGACATCACAAGTGCGGAACCTCCCGTTGATCGCTCATCAACATATCGTTGGGATAAATGTCTATTGAGTATTGTGGAAGGAGTTACTATTGGGTATTATAGAAGGAGTGTCTGTCAAGTGTATCAAAGTAATGGATGAGTATCTAGGATGCGATTGTTGTAGGAGGGTATGAGTGTGTCCGACATAACTATTATATGAGGTGTGCTGAGTGCATTAAAGTAAATATGTCTGTTTCATAAATGATTTGTTGCATGTTAGCTCACCCTACTTGTTTGTGTTTGTGCTTAGGTATGTGCGATGATCGTATAATTCGTTATACGAGAGCAGATGAAAGAATGTCGTCTGACTCAGTACCAAGGAAGGGAGAGATAGAAGAACTCAAGTTATAATTAGGATTTTTGAAATCTGAGTTTAAAACATGTAAAATTCATATATAAATTATGAACTTTTAAGTGTGAGATTACGGGATGTTACCGTAAATGTAATGTTAATATATATAAACTATGAAATTTCAAGTGTGAGATTTTGGTGATGTTACAAAATTCGCATTCTTAATACATATATTATCTTTTTTTCCTCTTCATTACTTTTTCCGTTTTCTAAAGTTTATAGGTTTTATGCTTTTTAAAATTTTTATATATACTTATATTTTAATTTTAAATCATTTTTAATAATATGTTTTCTTAATTTTTTATTTTAATATATTTTTTTAATATTTTATTTATTGAATTAAAAATAACTTTTATTTTTTTCTCTTTAACCTTTTTTATTTTTTTAATATTATATAAAAATGTTTATTATTTTTATTATCAAAATTATATATTTCTGTGTGAATATTATTTAAAATAAATATGACATTTTTTTTAATTTTGAGATATTCTGTAATAATCTGATTAATAAATTAAAATCAAAAATTTCTAATAATATTTTAAAAAATATAGGATAATATTCTAATATTTAAATATTAATTTATTAATTAAATAATTGAAATCGTTTAAACCAAAAAAAAATTTATGTGAAATAAAAAACAAAATTTTATTATAAGAGTTTTTAAAAAGTGAATTATTGGATGTTCTTTATACAACTTTTTTAAAAGCTAAAAATAAAATAAAAAACCAAAAATTGTGTATTCAATGTATTATTTCTATTTAAATATAGAAGTTATTTTTTTGGTTTTAAAATACGATTTACGCATTGTTATAATTTTTAAAAGTTTATTTATTTTCATAAATTTGAATAAAAATATAATAAAACTCCCTCTTTTTTATGTCTGTGTTGAATTTACATAGCAATAAATCAGAAATAGACAGCTAGCCCTACATTTTCACCATAATAACATTCACACCTGTTCATTCTCTCTTGTTGTAAAATGTGCTTCACATGTTCTTACAACTGTGTGTAAGATAGAGAGAACCTTATCTTAAAGCTACCATCTCTCCCTCAGTCTTCTCTCTGGAAAAACAACTCTTTCTTTTATCAGCTCAATATTCCATCACAATTTGTAAGTTTTCTTCCATTCACAGCATAACTCAACGTTGTTTATGTCGTGTTGCTCTTTCGTTATTTAACTTCAAGTTCTTATTATAATCTTTCTTTATTTCAGATACCTCACTCTGTTTTCTGACCCAAGATCTTCAATACAAGAGTTCAGGTTCGTATACACTATTCTTTTTTCTTTTCAATTAGCTATATCTTCTTTATGTTTTTCTTATTTTACATTATTATTAATATTAAAGTTTACTTTTTTTATCAGTATTTTTCGTGTTAAGATTAAATATTCAATGTTTAAAACTATCATGTCTGTGTGCTCTTTTTATTTATTTGAGATGCATCCTTTATTATTATGAAATATATAAATATCTTTATAAAATCACTAATCAATTATTTAAATGTTTTTAATACGAAGTGATGGCTTTTTTAGATTTTGCTTTTCAGACATTATGAAAACGGATCCTTGTTACACCGTTTAAATCTTTATTGAATTTGATTATCTCGAAAATATCAAATAATTTCTGAACAATAATGTCCAAGGTTTTCATTAATTTGTTTTATGTTATTATGAGAATTTAGCAACAACCATTTTAATATTTGTTTCCTTTTAATTAATGCAAAAGGTTCACAAAAACATTAAATAATATATAAAAAAACAAGTTAAATACAACTTTAGCAATAGTTCGTTTTTTTTATTATTGTGGGAATTTTGCTAACATATATTTATATATATATATATATATATATATATATATATATAAATGTTTAAATTAAAAATAAAAATAGTAAATTTCATCAACACAAACATTAAATACAAAATGTCAGAACTACATGACTTTGAGTTTTTTCATTGATGGAAAAGTGCTTTTATTGAGAGTACCCAAGAGCAGTATTGAAAGTAATATTAATTTATAAAAATTAGTTTTTGTCCAAAACAAATATTGTTCATTATATAAATTTGATTATTTTACTTTAAAAGACAAAATAAAAATTGAAAAAGTTATATTATTTTATACATTATTTAATTAAAAATAGTCCTTCTTTCTTTTATTTTTCATCTTGTTCCACCACTTCCCCTTGGTGGAGGACCATTGGAATGAACATAAACTGTTAAACGGATACCAAATTTTAGGTTAAATTTTTTTAGTTTTACGTGAAGACAAAAACAAAATCAAAGTGAAATACTTTATTTAAAATGTTAAAAGTTTATACCAATTTATTTAAAAAATAAGTTTTATTAAAAGAAAATCAAAACAATGTGAAATACAATACTTAAAATGTTAAAAGTTTATAGTAATTTATTTAAAAAGTAAGTTTTGTTAAATTATTTGGAAGGTTTTAATTACGTTTTATATTTATTTTAAAATTATAAAAACCGATATTTTAGTGAATATTGTATTTTAATTCCTCCTTGCTACACTACTAAAACAGAACAAACATTTTCTACTAATTTCTTTTGATTTTTTTTCTTTCAAAATACTTATAAATTTTGTTATGAATAATAATTTATAAGAAATTGCTACTAAATTTTATAGAAAATATTTTACACAGAACATCTTTTACAAAAAAAAATGTTTTCAAAGTATTTGCAAATTTTATAAATTTTTAAAATATATTATCCACGAAAGAATTATCTATCACTTAAAATTTTTAGGAAAAATAACAAAAAGAAATATTTTTTGAAAAATTTTATAATAAATTTACAAGAAAATTTTCATGAAATACAAAAAAATTCTATGTTATACATGTAGATACCGGTCTTTAAAAATTAACTTATTAAAATAAATTATTTGTAAGACAAACATTATTAACTAAATAATTATTTTAAGTTTAATATTTTATTTAAAATGTTTTTTAAAATTTTTCTTCTATTTAAACTCTATACTTATAATTTATTTAAATTTATTCATTAATAAGATTAGTTTTATTTATATTAATATTTTATTGCATAATTTTATTTAAAACATTTTTTTAAATAATTTTATTTAAAACATTTTTTTAAATAATTTTACTTAAAATTTATGAGTAAAATAAAAAGTATTTATAAATACTTACAAGTATAAAATAATTTGTAAATATATTTTTAAGTGCAGAACCTTTTAGTGTGTGTCTAACACATTAAGCTGCTATCTACAGAAGCATGTGAAAACAGAGTCCAACAAACTCTCCTCTTCTCTCTCACCACAGCTATCAACTAAGAGCCACATGCAGCAGGTAAAATATTTTATGTTCTAATAATTATTATTGTTAGGGATTAAAAAAGAAATTATATATTTATTTTTTAATTGAGAGATTATATAATTAGATATTATACAGTTATATAATTGATCATGTAATAAAATTATTTTATTTTAATAAATGCAAAAAGAATAATAATGCATAAATGGTAAGATAGTCGTACTAAAAAATAATATCAAACAATTCTCCTTTGCCCTAACTTTGATTGTTGTAAGTGGACGAGGATATATTACAATTATTTGTTGCGGAGCATAATAAAAATCATGTGAGTCCTTAAAGTTACAGGCTTCTTTAACACGAGTCTGTTTTCATTTTTTTTGGCAATGCAATTTGTATCAAAACAAGTGTGGGATAATATTGTGTCTAAGTAGCAAATGTTTTTTTTTCTAACATCATGTCGCCAATAAAACGATATTTATCAATTAGCTATATAATATATTTATGGATTTGAACAAGCAACATACTTCACCAATCCATATGTATTTCGTATAAGAATTGTTACCTTTTTATACGTTCTTGTTTAGATAAAACAATTTAATATCGCTCTTGAGATAAAATTTTATTTTAAAAAAATTTAAATAATTTGTTTTTATCTTTAATAAAATTGACTTAGTTTGATCTTTAATTTAAGATGACTTATCTTGATCTTTGACTTCTGCAAAATTAATTTGTCCTTCTACCTCTATCGACTTGTCTTAATTTTTAGTCTATACCAAATCGACTTCAATCTTGATCGATTCGATAAGACTCGTCTCAATTTTTAAAAAGATTCATCTGCAAACCCATCATACTTTACAACTTCCCCATCCTTTAACAACATTAAATCTTCAATCAACAAGCTAAAATATAGATTTATTAGTTCTCTTGGAGCAAAGATAATAAATAATACAACATGTATTTTCTCTTCATGCACTACCAAGAACTAGACTTGTCAAGTTAGTCCATCTCACAATGACTTTGCCCTTTTATATGGGTTGAGGTCAAAAAAGCCCAAACGGCTAAAAAATCATTTATTAAAAAAAGTTTATAAGATCAAATGTCTATAGAGTGTTTCATCCTACACCTCTTACATCTCATCCTTCACTTTTAAAAATTTGCACCTCCAACTTTTTAAAAATTTCATTTTTAATTTTAATAAATATCTTTTTATTTTCATCTCTTTCCTATTAAAGATACTTTAATAAATTTCATTTTATTTTATTCTCTTTAATAAGACATTCTACACCACCTTAATAATAATATAATTTAATTTAAAATTTAAGTATTATTTAATATAATTTTATATTTAAGTTTTCATGTTACAAGCAAATCTAAATTACCTCCCATTTTTTAAAATTTGTACAAAATATAATCATTACACTAATTTCCATCAAAACTACATTTTTTTATTAGATAATAAAAAATTACTCTTGTATAATCTTAGGTATTCAAGATTGTAGAAAAAATGTTTAGAATGAGGAAGAAAAAAGAACATTAGTGAAATATAATGTGAAACTTGAAACTGTTGGAGAGAGATTCCAAAGCACATAAAATGAATAGTTAAAAATGTACTAAAAATGAACTAATTTGGTTTTGAGAGGTCACCTCCATTCTAATCTTGTCTGAACCCACTTTACATGGAACTTTGGAAGTTAGGAATTTAAAAAGCCCACTATTAAATGAAAAAAAGACAATAAGATTTAGTTTTAGAAAGTCAAAGTCATGAAGTAGGAACTCAAATGACAGTTCCACCAATAAGTAAGTTGTAAATAGTAAAACAAATCAGAAAAATATTCTTTACTTAACTTATCAAATAGATTCATTCTATTTGAAGTTAGACTTTTTTTTATTTTCAAACTAGGTATCTCGTTAATTTCCTTCTATTTATGAAACCTAATGACAAAGTAATTTGTCACATTTTCTTTCACACTGCAAAAATAATTAATATTAATAATCATCAAAATACATTGGTAATGTTTAAAATATGTCAATAAATTAAGATTATCAACGGTAAAATCAATAAAGTTTTTATTGATAAATTTTATCGATGAAATATAAATTTTATTAATAATTATTAACAAAATATTTAGTCAGTAATTATTGATAAAAAGTTTTCATCAATAAAATTTTTTTGATAAAAATTTGTAATTCTTTGATAAATATTGTAATTTGATTTATATTTATTTATTTACAAAAAAAATTAATCGATAATTTGAATAAATTTTGTAGCGTCATCTACATTAAATATAAGAAGGATTTGAATAACTTTTGTAACATGACTTACATTAAATATAAGGATTTTAGAATTATTTGGATTTGGATTTGTAAACAAATGCTTACCTTAGAATAATTGAAAGATACCAAATAAAATTCACAGAAGGACTATCTCTGCCATCTTAGTACTATTATCTTGATCATTGTTCTTCATCTTGTTATGTGATGACCCACACTTTGAACAATTTATTTTTTCAGCTCTTCGTAATCTTTTAAATATAATATGCAATTATTAAAGTGTGCATATTTCTTTTTCTATTTCATACACATCAAATAAAGTATTTCTTCTTATCCTTTAACAATTGACTTAATTTTTTAATCTTTTACCAATCCACGCATTGACCGTCTTTAAACTCGTTAACCTTAATATTGTTAACCAACCATGTGAAGTTAGTGGAATCACGACAAAAATTGAGTCTTTGCAACATTAAATATAACATATGTGCTTATTCAAAATATTCAGTTCTAACATCTTGAATAATATTCTTCAATCAATCATGCATATAGATCTTGCCTGTTTTTTTTCTTTTAATTAAAGTTGTGACTTTATCCAATTAAAAAAAATCACATCTAAAGTTCATTATCATATAAATTTTAATCAAACATTTTATATTTCACAAAATTTTGAGAACCCTTTTACGTTGCTTAAGTGACACAATGAAAGCAGTGTCATCAAATAAATGACAAGGAGCTTCAACAAAATGTATGAAATATAGATAAGAATACATATACATAAAAAATAATTAACCATCCAAAACGAAGACAATTTAAGATTAAATACAATGATTATCAATACTCTCTCTGTGACACTCGGGCACTGACGAGGGCGGGGAGTGATCACCGGTGCAAGAGGCATGATGCAGGGGCACTAACAAGGAGCGGCTCCTGGCAGGCTTCTAGTGGAAGGGGTACATGGACGAATCGAACATACACCGGAATGAGAGAGATCCAGAGACTGTGTAGGTATGGGACTATACAGTTGAAGGATAGCTTAAAGGAATTGATTTGACTACTCATATCACCAAAATGCATTTGTTTTTCGGTAGCCTGACTCATAAAAACTCTATGGTTAAGCGTCTGGTGGTGATCTGTGGGGGCAGTCGATGGTCCCTGTGAGTTGCCGGGACGTTACACTCTCATCTTGTTTTATACGAAGCAAATCACATGTACAACTTAATTTGGAAGTAGTACTTAAATATCTCCATTGAATTTCAAACAATAAACTAATATTCACTCAATGAAATACAAAACACTTTCAAACTTCCCATAATTTAATCAATATGTTTTGTTGAGGTTCAAATGCTCCTAGAAGACCCAATATCAATATATTAAAAAATATAATAAAAATAATAATATCAATTTAAATAATTACATGTATCATAATTATAAATGCTAGAGTTCACACACTCTCTTAATCTTCTAAAATTCATAATCTTCTAAAATCCATAATTAATATCTAATTATCATATAATTAGACCAAATTATAGATAAACTAAGGATATGTATAAAGATATTAATAAAAGATTTAAAGAATAATTCTAATGTATTATTTCAAAGAGTAAAGAACCATATATATACATACAAGGATCCTATCATTCTTTATCTATTAAAGGAATAATAGGTGTACAAATTTGCACAAATTAAAATAATATCTAAATTATAACTAACACAATATTTGATTGTCTAATATCCGTTAATAGAATATTTGACATATCTTAACACTCCTACTCAAGTTGGTGCATGGATATCACACATTCCCAACTTGAATAGAGATTCATTAAACAATCTTCTTGACACTCCTTTGGTGAGAACATCAGCCAACTGCAATTCTGATCTTACAAAAAGAAATGAAATTATTTCAGCTTCAAGTTTCTCTTTGATGAAATGTCTATCAATATCCACATGTTTTGTTCTATCATGTTGCACATGATTGTGAGCAATTGCTATAGCTGAAGTATTGTTACAGTACAAACTCATAGCTTCATTTGGTTTAAAGCCCAAATCTGATAGCACATTTTTAATTCACAAAAGTTCACATATACCTAATGCCATGCCTCTGAATTATGCTTCAGCACTAGATCTTGCTACTACAGGCTGTTTTTTACTCCTCCAAGTTACAAGATTCCCTCCTACAAAAGTAAAGTATCCAGAGGTAGATCTTCTATCATCTTTTGAACCTGCCAAATTTGCATCAGTGTACCCTTCTACCTTTAAGTTTCCATGATTTGAGAACAAAATTCCTTTTCTAGGAGCGGACTTCAAATATCTCAAAATCCTCTCCACAGCATCCATATGAAGCTTTCGTGGGTCATGCATAAATTGACTAACAACATTCACTACATAGGTGATATCTGGAAGTGTATGGCACAAATAAATTAATTTTCCTACCAGCCTTTGGTATCTTCCTCTGTCTATGCTTTCTGAATTTGAACATTGAAAGAGTTTATGATTTTGTTCAATTGGTGTATCAGCTGGTTTACTCCCAAGCAACCCAGTTTCCGATAGTAAGTTAATAATATTTTCTTTGGCATAAGAAAATACCATGTTTTGGTCTAGCTACTTCAATACCCAAAAAATATTTGAGGTTTTCAAGTCGTTTCATCTCAAATTCAGATGCAAGGTATTGTTGTAAACTATAAATCTCACGTTGGTCATTTCCTATAACAATCATGTCATCTACATATATAATCAAAACTGTAATTTTTCCTTTTATTCTCTTCAAAAATAAGGTGTAATCAGAGTTACTTTCTCTATAGCCAAAAGTCTTCATAGACTTGGTAAACCTTCCAAACTATGCTCTTGGGGATTGTTTTAATCCATATAGAGCCTTCTTTAATTTGCAAACCTTCATTCCATCTGAATCTGTCATGCCTGGTAGAGAATCCATATAAATTTCTTCTGAAACTTCTCCATGTAGGAAAGCATTTTTCACATCAAATTGTAGAAGAGGCCAATCTTGGTTTGCAGCTAGCGACAAAAGTATTCTCACAGTGTTGAGCTTAGCTACTGGTGCGAACGTCTCTTGGTAATCTACACCATAAGACTAAGTGTAACCTTTAGCCACAAGTCGTGCTTTATACCTCTCAATAGTTCCATCAGCTTTATGCTTAATTGTAAAGACCCATTTGCAGCCCACAATTTTCTTCCCTTTTGGTAAGGACACAAGATTCCAAGTGTTGTTTTTTTCTAAAGCTGTCATCTCCTCAACCATTGCTTTGATCCATCTAGGATCTGCCAAAGCTTCCTCTATATTAGTAGGAATAAAAATTGAAGATAATTGAGATACAAATGATGCATATGATTGGGATAACCTGTGTATTTACTAATGAGATATTTAACTTTGGTTTGGAGGTCTGGTTCATATTTAGTTGGATGTTGACCACGGTTAGAACGAGGTGGAAGAATATATTGAACAATAGTAGACTTAGTGTTTGGTGTGCTGGTGGTCTCACGTAGACAAGAATCAATTTAATCTAAATTAGTATTATCAGAGATAGGATCAGAAGGTACCTCTGAAGACTCAAGCTGAACCTGTGGAGAAGATTGAACCAATTGGTTATGATCAGAAGACATTGTATTATCCAGAAAAGAAGTGTCCATATTTAGGATTGACTCACTTCCTGCAGAATGATCCTCACACGATAATTTATCTTCACAATATAATTTTATATCTGAGATATCAAACATACTAACATTATGATTATGCACTTCACTTTCATTGCCTCCCTAAAGTGGAGAATCAACATAATAAAATTCATGCTCATTAAATGTCACATCCATAGAAATATAAAATTTCTTTGATGGTGGATGGTAAGCACGATAACCTTTTTGAGTTGATCCATATCCAACAAAAACATATTTGATCGCTCGTTCTTCAAGCTTTGTACGTTGATGTAGGTGTAAGTGAACATATATAACACATCCAAAAATAGGAGGTGGTAAATAAACTATGGGAGGAAGGATACAATGATTAGACAACACATCATAAGGCCTTCGAAAGTTAAGCACACTAGAAGAGATTCGATTAATTAAATAAACGGCAGAGCTCACAACCTTACCCCATAAATGAGATGGGACATTACCATCTATCAAAAATGATCTTGTCACCTCTAATATATGTCTATTTTTCCTCTCAGCCACTTCATTTTATTGTGGTGAATAAGAACATGTAGTTTGATGCAAGATGTCTTTAGAGTTCATGAACTCTATTAATTCAGTCTTAAAATATTCTCCTCCATTGTTTGATCGAAGGACCTTAATAAATGTGTTAAATTGTGTAACAATCAGGTGATAGAAGGAATGAACCACATCACACACATCACTTTTATGTTTAAGCAAATATACCCAGGTTACCCGAGTACAATCATCAACAAAACTGATAAATCATTTTTTTCCATTATGTGTAGAGTGCGGGGCAGGGCCCCAAACATCTGTGTGAATTAATGAAAAAGGAAAATCAGTTTTTTTATTGCTTAAAGGAAACACAACACGATGATTTTTTGCTAAAACACAAATTTCACAAAAAAAAATCAAAAATATTGCATTTATGAAATAGTGATGAAAATAATTTTTTTAAATAACCAAAAGAGGGATGTCCCAACCGTTTATGCCACAACCAAATTTCTTTTTTGTTTTTATCTTGTATGTGGTCATTCACAAGACAAACCAACCCTCTTTTATGGTTTTGTTGTGAGACATTTTCAAGAAAATACAGTCCTTTACTCTTTCTACCACTGGCAATCTTCTCCTTGGAATGGATGTTCTGAAAAAGACAATGAGTTGGGTAAAACAAGGCATCACGAGAATGTGATTTGGTTAACTTGTTGATGGAGATTACAGTTTAATGTAGGAACAAATAAAACATCAGAAATCGATAAGGAGGGTGAGAGGGATATGGTACCTATACCTTCAACAGGAGATGAGACCCCATTGACATTAATAATAATAGTTTTAGAACAATTAGAGGAAAAATTAGTATATATATGAGGATCACAAGTCATATGATCAGTAGCACCTGAATCAATTATCCAATCACTACCCTTAATAACAACAGAAAGATTAAGGGCAGAGTTAGATATACCTGACTTGGTTACAAATCCGGCAACAGTAGAAATATAACTCTTGGAAGCAGCGAAAGTTCCAGAATCATGTTTCTCCGATTGATTGTCATCGGAAGAAGCCATCAGAAATATTCAATGAAAAAAAACACTGATTCCTATATTGTAGAGGATATCAGTGTTTGGCTCTGATACCATAATAAAAAGTTTAAAGAATAATTCTAATGTATTATTTCAAAGAGTAAAGAACAATAAGATCCTATCATTCTTTATCTATTAAAGGAATGACATGTGCACAAATTTGCACAAATTAAAATAATATCTAAATTATAACTAACACGATATTTGATTGCCTAATATCTGTTAATAGAATATTTGAAATATCTTAACAGATATAAGACAAACAAATTACCACTACAACACAACATTGGAGATAATACTTAATTTATATGTTATATCTTAAGTAGAAAGTAATAGTCACTCAATTTAAATATTTATGAAGTTTTGGTAGAAAAACACTTTACTTTCCAAAAATTAAAAATGTCGTTTGTGTTGGGAAAAACGTGACCCACATAAATAATAATACTCTTCAATTCACTGGGGTTATTTTTTATTGAATCTTGGCAACCTTTAAATAGGTGCAAATAGGGCCTTGAGCCAAGTACAAATAATAAAAACTAACAATAGAATATCAACTAACTTAAAATAAAATCTACCTAATCTATCTCTATCTTATAAAATAAAATAATACTCTCCTAAATAAAAGGAAAATCAAAACTACCTATATCTATTTTATCTCTATCAAAATCAAATCAAATATTACTAAACCCAAAACTAATAAAATAAGATTTTAATGAATCCCTAAAATTTAAGTTTATCCCAACAAACTCCCCCATAAACTTAAATTCTTCCTTCCTTTAGTAGGCTCCCCTTCAGGTGAAACTTTTCCTGAAGCACTTGAACTAGTGGCTAAAATCTCCGCTGCGGGTATGCCTCCAGAACCTGATCAAAGTCTTCAACCATAAGCTTTGATAGGTCCTTCGACTCCTCGACGACGCACACAAAACTCTCGAAATCATCTATCAATGATTTCAAACTCTTCTCCACAACTCGACTGGCAGGCAGCGACTCTCCATTTTTGCCGGGTTGATCTGCCACTCTCCTTCAAATTTTCAAATTCCCCTTCCAGCGGAAGCATTCCCAACCAACCCCAACTACGAGTAGCCCTTTCCAACCGTCGTATCTTAACGGAACTTACCTGGATACCCTTTGCCAGGAAGACTTTCGGTATAGGGATCATTATACTCGTCTGAGCTAGTCACCAAGAGAAACCATCGGCTCTGATACCACTGTTGGGAAAAACGTGACCCACATAAATAATAGGTTTAATACGTATTTTGGTCCCTCTTTTCGTAGGGTCTGTTCAAATTGGTCCTACTTTTTTTCAAAAGTTCACTAAGATCCCACTTTTCGCAAAAACGATGCACGTTAGTCCTTTTTGGTTACGGCGTTAAAAAGACTAACGGCACAGCTGCCCAGCTGGCACAAAACTGATGAGCTGTACATTTTTCGTTGAGGTGGCACTGTGAATTGGTGATTCATCCTGAAAACAGAGGATTCATGGTTGTTTTTCCCAAATTAAAAGTTAGGGTTTGTTGGTTACAGGCCTAGCACGAACAACAGGGTCTGGTGTGATTTCAACTCCAGACACCTTCACGACATAGTTCACATCAGCTGCATAAATTTTCAATGGAATCGAAGACAGAAACAGAAGTTATCAACAAATTGGGTCCGACTACAATTTAATCCCCAAAAATAAAGTGTAAAATTTTAATATGGGGGATCAATGTGAAGGGCGAAAAAAATCAGAATTGAGGGGTACAATTTGAAAGAGAATAAAAGAGAGAGAGAAAGTACCGCAGTATCCAAAGGTAGTAGCTTGAGCGTTGGCAAATGAAAGGGTAAGGATTAATAAGCATAAAAGAAAGTTGAGCTTTGGGTGAAGCTGAAACTCCATGGAAAATGTTTTTGAAAGATATGGAACAAGTATCAGGATGCATGTCTTTCTCATACGACCTGTTTGGTTGGATAGAAATTGGAAGAGGAGAATGGATACACAGTTAGGCTTCTTCCCCTTTTTTAGAAATTAAAAAAAAAGCAGGTTTGAAGGTTCGATTTTGTAACTGGATTGAATCACCAATTCACAGTGCCACCTCAACAAAAAATGTACAGCTCATCAGTTTTGTGCCAGCTGGGCAGCTGTGCCGTTAGTCTTTTTAACGCCGTAACCAAAAAGGACTAACGTGCATCGTTTTTGCGAAAAGTGGGATCTTAGTGAACTTTTGAAAAAAAGTAGGACCAATTTGAACAGACCCTACGAAAAGAGGGACCAAAATACGTATTAAACCTAAATAATAATACTCTTCAATTCAATGGGGTTATTTTTCATTGAACATTGGCAACCTTTAAATAGGTGCAAATAGGACCTTGAGCCAAGTACAAATAATAAAAACTAACAATAGAATATCAACTAACTTAAAATAAAATCTACCTAATCTATCTCTATCTTATAAAATAAAATAATACTCTCCTAAATAAAAGTAAAATCAAAACTATCTATATCTATTTTATTTCTATCAAAATCAAATCAAATATTACTAAACCTAAAACTAATAAAATAAGATTTTAATGAATCCCTAAAATTTAAGTTTATCTCAACAGTTTGTTGGGGAAAAATACATGAGTAGCATTTCCAACAAAACAATCAGTATAAATAATATTAATTTAAATAATGCCACCTCGATGTATACTTTAAAGAAGACAAGAGACACGAAGGAGAAGAAGGCAATGCAGATGCACAAGTGAAGGTGGCACGTGAATAGAGGCATTGCAAAAGCAACAAAAATGAAAACAAGCGATGACGGTTCAGGCATAAGAACGATGACAAGGGCTGGTTGTCCCAAAGAAGAACAAAATAAAGAAACAATGCACAAAGAGAAAACATGACCCTAAGAAAGATATACATGATATATACAACTTGGGTCACCCTAATTTCAAAATTATTACCATTTCATTTTTTTTAAGTTAGTCAGGTAATTATTCTTGGAAGGCATCATTGAATGCCATTTATACACTATTGAAATAATATTATTGAATGCCATTTATGCATTATTGAAACAATTGAATCTTTATTCACATTAGTCTTCTTTTTTCTCAATCGTAGTAAATGATTGAACAAATAGTGCATATCCCTCTTTTATATGTCTTATAAATCTTATATGCAAAAATATTTCTTCATTTTAACACACTAAAGTTATGATTTTCTCCACTAAAAATAATAGACAACAATAAATGAGGACGGAATGGTATTAGCCATGGGTGGGGTGTCAAAGTGATATAATCTTTGACAAATTGACTTACCATGGGTTTAGTTAAAAAAGTCCAAATTAGTTCACTTTTGGTGAGTTAAAAATTTTATAACTTAGTTTTGACCTATCACATGGATTCGTAAGTTAATGAGTTAACTCACGTACAAATGTTTTATTTTTGTAATTTATTTTTATATTTATTATAATACAATGAAAATAAATTGAACCGATTCATTTTCTTATAACAGAAGAATAAAAGTGTTTATCTAATTTTTCAAATATTATTAAAATAGATGTTAAAAATTAAAATATTAATGTATATAACTTGACAAACAAATAAATTAAATATTAAAATTATTTAAACATTATTTAATAACATTTTAATATTTAAAAAAATCAAATGAACTTATATAATTAGAAATAAATAATAAATAATTATAATAAAAAATTATAACAAATGACAAATTACTAATAAAGTTCTATTGGTGGTGGTTACGAGTCAACGTTCTTTCAACCCGGTTCGAATTCATTTAACCTGTGGATGAAGTGAGGTTCGGTTCAACCTATATTAAAAAAAATTAAAACTTTTGAACTCAAAAGTTGGGTTACTCACTAGTTAGAACCCATTTTGACATCTTTAGCCATGAGTAAGAATTTTCTAGAACAAAGAAAATAAATTTGGATGATTGAATCAAACTTTGTTGGTATCACGATGTTAGGCTGATGAAAATAATACTAACCAATGCCTATGTATAGTTAAATTCCAAGTAAGTATACTCTTATGGTAGAGTGTTGTCTATGTGTTGGAGAGTGAGAGTGTACTTGGGATCAAAATGCATGAGAATGTTGTTTATGTGTTGTACAAATTTTTACATGGTTATCATAAGACAACGATCATAATTTTTCATTAGTATTAGAGTTTTTTTGTTATATTTTTGTGTTGATCTTATTTCTTTGTTAGTATGATGATTCTTGAGAGTAAAGATGGTAATGTTTTTCTTTAGTGTTGAAGTTTCTATGTTATATTCTTGTGTTGATTTTATTTCTTTGTTAGTATGGTGATTCTTGAGAGTAAAGATGGTAATGTTTTTCCTTGATGGTGCGTTTTTTTGAAGGTCTCAAAGCCCTAGTACCGATCTCCACCCTAATTAAAATAAACAAATTTTCATTGTCTATATACTCCACTTAGAAAGTATACTTACTTGGAATTAAACAATCGCAATAATAATACTAACCAATGCCTATGTATAGTTAAGAAAAATAACAAAAAGAAATATTTTCTTCCAAAATTTTATAATAAATTTACAAGAAAAATTTCATGAAATACAACAAATTCTATGTTATACCAAAATTAATTGATTAAAATAAATTATTTGTAAGACAAACATTATTAACGAAATAATTATTTTAAAAGTTTTATTCTATTTAAACTCTATACTTATAATTTTTTTAGATTTATTTTTTAATAAGATTAATTTTATTTATATTAATATTTTATTGGATAATTTAATTTGAGTTTGTATTTTTTAAATAATTGTATTTAAAATTTATGAATAAAAAAGTTTATAAATACTTACAAATATAAAATAATCCGTAGAGATATTTCTTAAGTGCACAACCATTTAGTGAGTGTCTCACACCTTAAGCTGTTATCTACAGCAGCATGTGAAGACTGAATCCAACCAACTCTCCTCTCTCTCTCACCTCACTTACTCAACTAAGTCACATGCATCACCAAACCAGCCAGGTAAAATTTTTTATGTTTCAATCATTATTATTGCACTAGGGATTAAAGACATGCACTTTTATATATTTGTATCTGTGTTTTTATTAAAATAATATAACTTAATAAAAATATAAAAATTAAATATATTTAAAAAAGAAGAAATAATATAATTATTTTTGAAGATTAGATATTATTAAGTTATATATTTTATCATGTAATAAAATTATTTTATTTTAATAAATGCAAAATAATCGTAATGAATAAATGGTAAGATAGTCTTACTAAATCATGTGAGTCCTTAACATGCTTTTTAACACGATTCTCTTTTCATTTTTGGTGGCAATGAAACTTGTATCATCCATTACAGAAGGGGCAAGTTGTGTTTTTTTTTTCTTCTTTTTTATTATGGTTTACTCAAGCTTTCGATTGCAAAGACAAGTGAGGGATAATATTGTGTCCAAGTAGCCAATGTTTTTTTCCTAACATCATATCACCAATAAAACAATAAAACAGTATTTATCTTAGTTATATAATATATTTATCATGTTTTGACCGGCCTCAAACACTTAATTGTAGAAGGTGTTTAGCTATAAAATTTATCTCACACCAACATATACCTTGTGTTAGATTATGAATTTCAAGAATTCAAATAAATTGAAATACATTATATTATTTACAATTAAATCTCAGAATAATAAATCTAAAATAAAAAGACAATGTACAAAGAGAAAACATGACCTTAAGAAAGATATACATGATATATACAACAACCATGCTTGTCCCTGTTAAAATAGATAATCTACAACGACTATACTCATGAGATCGTCATAAAAAATAAGATAAGATGCAGACTCTTTTGTAATATTCAACTTGGTCACCCTAATTTCAAAATTATTACCATTTCATTTCTTTTAATGATAGTCACGTAATTATTGTTATCATGATCGAATGCCATTTATGCACTATTGAAATAATATTACTCAATGCCATTTACGCATTATTAAAATAATTGAATCTTTATGTTTGTTCACATTAGTCTTCTTGTTTCTCTATGATTGAAGAAATAGTGTATATCCCTCTTTTCTATGTCTTATAAATCTTATATGCAAAAATATTTCTTCATTTTAACACTAAAGTTATGATTTTCTCCACTAAAAACAAGAGACAACAATTAAATGAGGGTGGAATGGTATTAGCCATGGATAGGGGTGTTAAAGTCATCTACCCTGTGTTGAGCTAAAAAAATATTAGTTCAATTGGCTCACTTTTTGGTAAGTTAAAAATTTTATAACTTGGTTCGAGACTACAAGTTGTGGGTCAGTGAGTTCAATTACTTACAAATGTTTTGTTTTTGTAATTTATTTTTATATTTATTATAATACAATGAAAGTGGATTGACCTAATTATTTTTTTATAATAGGATAATTCAAGTGTTTACCTAATTCTCCAAATAATATTAAAATAGTAGTTGAAAATTAAAGTATTAATGTATATAATTTGACGAATAAATAAATTAAACATTTAACCTATTTAAATATTATTGAATGACATTCTAAGGGTTTAATTGCTTCCTTTGTCCCCAGTTTGGTTGAATTGTGTCAAATTCATCCTCATTTTCAAAAAAGTTTCATTGTCGTCCTCACGTGGTGTAAAAGTTTCATTGTCGTCCTCACGTGGTGTAAAAGTGTCAATTGAATCCAAACATAGAAAAAATTTGTGTCAAAGTAGTCATTTTTCCTATATCTCTGTGTCTTCCTTTCATACAATCAAGTACAGATATTCATTTTACCTTATCCAATTTAAGGCTTTTCATAGCTCCAGAGAAGTGACATATGAAAGGAAGACACAGATATATAGGAAAAATGACTACTTTGACACAAATTTTTTCTATGTTTGGATTCAATTGACACTTTTATACCACGTGAGGACGACAATGAAACTTTTTTAAAAATGAGGATGAATTTGACACAATTCAACCAAACTGGGAACAAAGGAAGCAATTAAACCCATTCTAAGGAAAATATCAAATTATGAAATTGTAGAAGTAGTAAATAATTATAATAAATACTTATAAAAAATTGCAAAATTCTAATAAAGTGCTATTGGTTGTGGGTTGCGAGTAAACACTCCTTCAACTCGGCTTAAACTCGTTTAATATGTGGATTAAGCTGGGTTCAGTTAAACCTATATTAAAAAATCAATAAAAAATTTTCAACCCAATGTGGCTCAAACTTGTGGTGAGTTGAGTTAGCTCACAGGTTAGATCTCATTTTAACATCTTTAGTTATAGGTAAGAAATTTTTTCTTGAGTGACAAAGAAAATAAATTTGGATGACTGAATCCAACTTTGTTGGTATCACAATGTTGGGTTGATGAAAATAATACATCTTAGAAAGTCCCACTTCACCAAGGATAAATTGAGTGATATTAATTATATAAGGTTTAATACCCTATTTTGTCCTCAGTTTCGCTCGAAAATGTCAAATTAGTCCATCCTTTAAAAAATGCGTCAATTACGTTCTCACTTAATAAAATTTGCATCAATGAGATCCCTTCCGTTAAATCCGTACATACGACATTAATTATTTTTCTCTCTTATTAAGTAATGCCGTTTGTACGAATTTAACGGAAGGGATTTCATTGATGCAAATTTTATTAAGTGAGGACGTAATTGACGCATTTTTTAAAGGATGGACTAATTTGACATTTTCGAGCGAAACTGAGGACAAAATAGGGTATTAAGCCATTATATAATGTACCATAAATTTGGTGTTTCTTGCCCCAAGTCAAAGACACTTTAAGCTTGTATGACTTTTCTTATACTCTTGTAGTAGAGTGTTGTGATGTTTGAGTTAAATTCTCTCTTTGGAGAGTGTGAGTGTACTTGGGTCAAAGGGCATAAGAGAGTTGTCTATTTATTGTACAAATTTTAACATATTGGTATTCTTTGGTTATTTTTAGACAACTCTCGTGATTTTTCTCTAGTTTTGGAGTTTTCATGTTATATTCTTGTATTTATCTTATTTCTTTGTCATTCTTGGGGTAAAGACGATAATGTTCTTAATTGGTGGTGCATTTTTTTCCAACAAGTGGTATCAGAGCTTTGATACCAATCTCCACCATAATTAAAAATAAACACATCTTCATTGTCTATACTAGCAATCATATACTCCACCTTAGAGAGTATACTTACTTGGAATTAAATCATCCCAAGAATTTTCATACACCTTGCATCAATGCCCGTGTATAATCATCACATGCTTGCATCAATATTAGCCAATGTTTGTGTATAAATACCATAGGCCTTACATCAATGCTAACAATGCCCATGCATAATTAATACCACATGCCTTGCATTAATATTACCCAATGCCTGTGCATAAACATCATATACCTTGCATCAATGCTAATCAATGCCCGTGTATAAAACCACACACTTTGCATCAATATTAGCTAATGCTTGTGTATAAATACCATTAGAATACACCCATTGTTAAGATATTGACCAGTGTACCAAATCATCCAAGTAATAAAGTGGAAAGTCTAGATATCATTTTCTCAATGAACTTGTGCAACACTCAAAAACTCTTGCAATTCACAACTCAATTAAATAACAAAGCTTACAAAAGCATGAAGAAACTCCTTTTTGTATTTTTATGAAACAATTGATGTGGAATAGGAATTTAACATAAACTATTTACAATTGTAAAGACTAGATTTCATTCACTTCAATCTCATTCATTTGCAAACATTTTAATTTCTTATTCAAGTTAAAATCAACTCACAAGTTTACTCAAATCCTATTTCTAGTAACTTTGAGCCTATGACAACTCATCAAAGTTCAATCTCTTGAATCCTCAACAAGTAAAATTGTGCATTAAGTTCAAAGTCTTAAGATTACTAATGAATCATGTTTTATCCCAAGATACAAGCTCCATTTCGTATTCAGTTTTTGTTCTAGGTTCCAAAGACATTTTTTAACACCTTAAGAACCAGAAATCAAGTCATGGGATCAAACCACAACAAACATTAAACATAAAAATCAAATACTAATATTGAAATGAAAAAAGCATATGTATTAACATAAAAAATACACAAGAATTAGTTTATTATATCCAATCTCAACAAATAACATTAACTCTCCATGCTAGAGAGCCTAGGGTTTACAAATAGAAGAGATGGGAAGAAATTGGAGCCAAAGAGAAGAGGAAAGCCCTTTTCCACGACATTAAGCAACAACTCCAAACTCCATTTGTGCTTCCCATTCACATCCACATCTCCCATTCGTAGCCTACCTTTCCTTTCAACCCGAAAAAGGGAGAGAAAACATAAATGAAGGAAAAGACCTAAGGAGGAGTGTGAGAGAGCTTCCCACACCCCTAGTAGTCTATAAAGGAGTCTCTTTCGTAAACAATGAGGAATACCTCTTAAGTTTATGACACATCTATTCAATGATTTTCAAAACACACAAATCGCTGGACAACTTGGATCAAACTAATCGGCCTGTAAATTGTACTCAAATAAATTATAACTAAATTATAATCTTGATATATTCTTCAATGTTTTGCATTTTCTACTTATCTACACAATATTTCACAAATAAAAACTAAATACTTATCTTTCCCTAATTATTTAATAAATATTTAATTATTTAAAAAAGATAATAATAAAAATAACAAAAATTTAATCCAATAAACCTCACAAAACTTTTATAAAAAAAAGTCAAATACAAACTTAAAATGTCTTTGACTTGAGACAAAAAATATTATGAACTTAAAGTTCATTATATAGTTACTAACATTCACTCCCTTGTTTATCCTAGGTGATGGGAGAATTTTCAAAACATATTATTTTCATTATCCCAACACATAGTTTGTTTTGAAGAATAGTAAAAGGTTGGTTGTTGAAGTTATGATAATAATTTAGAAAATGAAGGGATGTGAGTTAGTTTTAAAAGATGAAAGCGTGGGAAGTATTAAGAACATAATACTTACTAAAATATTAACTACTTGGTGATTGAAGATTATAGACATTATGGTCTTACAAGTGTTAGTTCAAAATTCATGTAATTGCTATGAGAAACTATGCTAGAAATAGATTACTAAATAATGTAGCTTGATTGACAATCTCTTTTATTTTCTCTAGTCTCATTTTTAGGTTTTTTGACAAAGTGATAATTAGAGCTTATGTTTTGTAAGTTGGAAAAGCCGGTTAATGTGCTGAGAGAAGGAAAATAATGTCTTAAACTTGTTTCAATTCCATCATCTTAGCAATGGAAATGTGGTCATTGGTGTCGTTCATATGGGATGGTCAGGTTCGTCAGATATATATATCAGGAAGATTGTGGATAACGATTATCTCAACTTTAAAATAAACATACTCTATGACCAAATGAGAAAGTGAGAAGTGTATGAATAAGAAAATGATTAAGATTTAAAACGAAATTTGAAAGATAGAATAGAAATTTTATATTATATTTTTCTTAAATTTATATACATATTTATGTTTTTATGATCATAAGTACTCTATATAATATTAATTAGATAGTTTACTGGATAAGTATAATTATTTTTTTTTAATATAATGAAGTTAAAAATACAAGAGAAGATAGAGGAAAAAAAGGAGATCAAATCTCTTGATAAATTAATTTTTCCACTCAAATTTTAGACACTTTGTAATTTCATAGCAAATTTGAAAAAAAAAAAGAAACTGTGAAATTCCCCTTTAGGCACAATAAACAATGACTGAGGTAAAAGTAGAGATCATAAACATATACCTACAGCTATATCATTTTAGTTTTAACCGATCTTATATACCAGCAAAATAAAAGTAATATAGAAACAACTAAAAAAGTTTCAATTGGAAATAATTGGCATCACTCCAGCAACTGTAAATGTTACTTGTACAAATTTTTTGCATTAACAACTTTCTAGTACTTTTTTAATTGCGGCGATATTTATAAATTTTTCTAATATCTATAAACATATTTTGGTTTCTATGATTTTCTTAGAGGAACTTTTAGAAGTATGTGCCACCTTTCATTCGTTCTATTTGCTCAATGTTTTATCTATTTCCTTTTCTTTTGAAAATTGCATTTGCAATATTTAGGAAAAAAAGTACTAACAGTATTGGGAAGCATAAAGTCAAGACGAGACGAAAGTGTTCATTCATAAGGGAGGATGGATCCAGTTGGTTCTGCAGCAACTGAGAGTTTTCTGAAAATTTTAGGACATGTGGTCAAACGACAATGGGGCTACTTTTTTAATTACAAAGGCAAATTTAAAGAGTTGGAATCTCTTATTGAAAAGCTAGAACACAATAGGGAGAGACTACGACATCAAGTTGACGAGTCAGGAAGAAATGCAGAAGAAATTGAAAATGACGTTCAAAGTTGCTTAAAGCTTATGGATGAGAAGATAAAAGAATATAAAAGTTATATTGATGATGAAAGTCATGAAAAGAAAATATGCTCAATTGGTTTCCTTCCAAATAACTTCCTTTTGAGGTATCAGCTTGGTAGAAAAGCTACAAAGATGGTAGAGGAAATCATAGAAGATGGACTTTACGAAAAGAAATTTGACAAAGTTTCGTATCAGGAATACCCATCCGATGATTATGCTTTTTCAAACAGTGGTTATGTGAGTTTTGCATCTAGAACTAGAACATTGGAGAAGATTATGAAAGAATTGAAAGACTCAACAGTTGATATGATTGGAGTTTATGGGCCTTCTGGTATGGGTAAGACCTTTTTAGTTAAAGAAATTGCTAAGAAAGCTAAAGAAAAGTTGTTCAAGAGAGTGATCATAGCAAATATTACAGGAAATCCTGATTTCGAAAAAATTCAAGGACAAATTGCTGGCATGCTAGATATGACATTGGAAGAGACAAATGAGTTTGCTAGAGCAAATCGTATTCGAAAGAAGTTAAAGAAAGATAAAAAGAACACCCTTATTATCCTTGATGATCTCTGGGATGAATTGGACTTGAATAGACTTGGGATTCCATGTAATGATGATGATGGTGATGAAGAAGATGATGCAAGCCGACGGGATGCCAATGACATAGATAACAAGTTTGATTACAACAAGAAAGAAAATAATGAGTTGTTAAAAGTTGATTTGAATAAGATGAAAAAGGAAAAGTCATCCAACAGTTACAAAGGATGCAAAATTCTTCTAACATCTAGAAAGAAAGAAGTATTATGTGATGAAATGAATGTGCAATTGACCTTTTCGGTGGAAAACCTTAATGAAAAGGAGGCAGCGACTTTGGTTAAGAAAGTTGCTGATGTAAAAACTTCCGAGTTTGATAGGAATGCTATTGAAATTGCAAAATGGAGTGGACTTCCGATGGCGTTAGTTTCCATAGGAAAGACACTGAAGAATAAAAGCTTATCCGCTTGGGAGGACATTTGTCAAAAAATTAAAACAGAAATTTTTACGGAAGAATGGGGATTTACTGATTTCTCTATAAAGTTGAGCTATAATGAACTAAAAAGTGAGCAGTTAAAGCGTATGTTCTTACAGTGTGCAAGAATGGGAAATGATGCTTTGATTATGGATTTGGTCAAATTTTGCATTGGTTTCAAGGAGTCCAAACAATTACACATGCCAGGAAAAGGGTACAGAGGATGATAGAAGAACTAGAAGAATCGAGTTTGTTGGTGAGAAGTTATTCTACTGATCGTTTCAACATGCATGACATTGTGCGAGGTATTGCTCTTTCGAAATCCAAAGAAAAACAAGTGTTTTTTATGAAAAATGACATACTTGACGAGTGGCCTCATGAAGATGACTTTGAAAGGTACACTGCCATTTTTTTACACTCTTGTGACATCAAAGATGAGCTTCCTAAGAGATTACATTGTCCTCGAGTTGAAGTCTTACATATTGACAATATCACTGAATCTTTCAAAATACCAGATTACCTTTTTAAATTTATGATTCGACTCAGAGTGTTGGTATTGACCGGTGTTAATCTATCTCGCTTACCTTCATCAATTAAATGCCTAAAAAAACTAAGAATGCTTTGTTTGGAGAGATGCACTTTAGGAAAGAACTTATCAATCATTGGTGAGTTAAAGAACTTACGAATTCTTAGTCTTTCAGGATCTAATATTGAAAGTTTGCCTCTTGGATTTGGGCAATTAGATAAGCTTCAGCTTTTCGACATAAGCAATTGCCCAAAACTAAGAGAAATACCTTCCAATATCATACCAAGGATGAACATTTTAGAGGAATTTTATATTAGAGAGAGTCTGATTTTATGGGAGGCTGAGGAAACGGAAAGTAAAAATGCTAGTCTCTCTGAGTTGAGGCACTTGAATCACTTGCAAAATCTAGACATACACATTCAAAGTTATGCCCATTTTCCGCAGAACTTTTTTTTGGACAAGTTGAATAGTTACAAGATTGTCATTGGTGAATTCAACTTACTTAACTTGCTTACAGTTGGAGAATTCAAAGTCCCTGACAAGTATGAGGAGGTGAAATTTTTGGCATTAAAGCTAAAAGAAGGTATTGATATTCATTCTGATAAATGGATTAAAATGTTGTTCAAAACTGTCGAATGTTTGCTGCTAGGAGAACTCAATGATGTTCGAGATATTTTCTATGAATTAAATGTCGAAGGATTTCCAAATTTGAAACATTTATCCATTGTAAACAATTTTGGCATTAATTATGTTATCAATCCAAGGGAGCGGTTTCACTCTTTAGTCGCTTTTACCAAATTAGAGTCCATATGGCTTTACAAATTGGATAATTTGGAAATAATATGTGACAATCAGCTTGAAGAGACCTCTTTCCGCAATTTAAAGGTCATCAAGATTAAAACCTGCATTAAATTGGTAAACCTTTTCCCATTTTGCATGGTTAGACTCCTCACTGAGCTTGAAACAATTGAAGTGTGTGACTGTGATTCTTTGAAGGAGATAGTTTCAAAAGAAAGACACACTCAAACTATGAGTGATGAGATGATTGAGTTTCCCAAGTTACGACAATTAACATTAAAGTCTTTACCAACATTTATTTGTTTATATGCCGTTGATGAGATGCTTGGTAGTGTACCATTGCTGCAAGGCCACGAGAACACAAATATTGTTACTAACGCTGAGCATGGGGTCACCAATTCTTGCCTTCCACTCTTCAATGAAAAGGTTCGTAAAACCTTATCATAATTACATGTGTAATGTTTAATTTGTATGTTGTTATTACCTTAAAAGAAGCATAAAAATACTATTCATTTAATTTCTTTTCATGTTAGAATATTAGGATAGATTGAGGAGTTTTGTGGGATGAATAGTAATTTAGTAAATATATATTATAGAAGGAAACTTCAGAGATGATGAGGAATGTGGAGTAGTTTTGAATAAGGTAACAATTGCTCTAATGGAAAGAAACTGTATTGAGTTTATGAACTTGTATACAATGAAAGATATATATGTATGTGATATATAAAATTATAAATCATTATAAGCCTCAAGCCTCAATTTATAGGGAGAGACTTATGATGATTTATAATTTTTCAGAACTTTTCTATAATAGGTTCTTAGAAAAAAGAATATTTAACTTATTTTTTTAGATTTCTCTGATAATGTGTGTGCATATAAATATATATACCGAGAGAAGAGGAGAGTAGGAAGGAGGTGTGTGCATATAAACATATTTGAAACCATGCATCTTGAACTTATTTGGTAAAGTGTAAATATATATTTTTTTTAGATAAATATTCCTTCTTTTTGTTGGTTGACCTTTATGTCGAGAAAGTAGTTAATCAATTCAAGGTTGGTGATATTGATTGTTTTATCATGTCTTGTTTGAATTCCATCATCATCTTCCTATTGTTTTATGTGTAGATAAGATCATTTACGAGAAACAACAAAAGTATCAAACTGACATTGAGTCCTGATGTATAATGTTGACTTATTCTTGCTTATCTGAAATCCTTAATTGGAGCTTATTAATTATGTTATACCATGTTGGAGGAACTTGTTTTAAGTTATATGGAACTTTTCTTAGCCTTAGCATTTTAGCTTCATCAAATTGGCTTACAAATCCTCTTTGTTGCACCACATATATTTCTTCTTCAAGAACATCATTTACAAAGCTTATTTGAAATCCAAATAGTGAATGCTCCATCCTTTTTGTGTTAAAATAGCTATTAGAGCTCTTGTGTCCAGGTGAGCAACTAGGTGAATGTCTAATTATAGGCAATTCTAGATTGCTACCAACCTAGATTTATGCTTTTGTAAGCTGCCGTAGGGATTTAGTTTTGCTTTATAAATCCATTTAAATTCAATGATATATTTTTCATATGGACAATCTTCCAGTTCCCACTACGACAAAAAAATCAATTTTTTCCAAAATCAGTACATTGCATAAAATCGGTATGTAATTAGATATTACTCACGGATTACATATGAAAAATCTGCATGTAATATAGACGTCATTAATCTTACATAAAAAAAAAAACTGTATAAAACGTTACATACGAAATTATATATAAATAACAGAATCCATAAAAGATTACATATGAATTATTTTGTATGTAATTCTGAGTGAAATACATATATCAAATATGAAATATGAAATAATCCGTATGGAAGTTACATATAAAATAATTCATAGATAATTTATTCAAAATACATAGTTATGTTATGTTACATAATTCATAGGTGAATTACATAAAAAATTTTTTTGTAGATAATATTGGATAAGTTACATACTAAACAATCCGTAAATAATATTAGGTGAACTACATGCAATTATTTCCAAAATCTTTTTTAGTCACATCCCTTTCTAAGTTTCCACCACATCAATACCTCTTCCTTTTGACTCCATTAGTGCGTTGTTTCTTGATTGAACTTTCACTTTGACAAAGTGCCCAATATCCCTCAAGTTGCTCTTATTTTGGCCATGTCGTTATTGCATCCCAATCCAAGAACCAATTTCCATGAGTTCAAATTTCTTTTAGTGTTGACACCGTGGCTTTTTGCAATGTCAACATTCTTTCTCCAAGTGACTTGATTTCTTGCAAATGTCACATGGAGATATTTATCTCATTTGGAATTAGAGAAGCTTCTATAATGTTTTATTTATTTCTATAACTTTTTCTATTTTCTTTCCTCCACTTCCTTTATTTTGAGACCTTAACTTCTTGTTTTGATTGAAAGAAATTTTTGATTGACACCTTATCCCACTTGCATTTTCTCTAGCGTTTTTGCATCATCCTTTCTATGATTTCCCATGCTACAAACGATTGTGTTTTGTTATTGTTGGCTACTCCGACAAATGTCCCTTTCCTTTGGAGCCTCTGTCATAGGAAAAGTGGACCCTTTCCTCGCAAAGTGGGTTTTACTGATTGTGTCACTCTCTCTCGCTCTCGGTGCTGCGAACACACTTTCTTCCCATTCAGGATGATGCTATTGTCATGCGTTGCTGCTGGTATGCACCTTGCTTACCCCTCCAATACCGTGCAATTTGTCCCACAACTGTTGATTGTGCTTTCTCCCTCCCAATGAACACTGTGATACTCCCTCTCCACGTTTTTTTATTTATTTTTAAATTAAATTTATGAACGACAATGATTGTTTCTTCGTGATCATCATTAATATTTTTAGCTTATGACTGTAGTTCAGTTTGTCGTCAATTTTTTAAACTTATGACGATGGGTTGAACCATCTTCAAAAGTTCATTTTAACCATTGTTAAAAGCTCCTTCTACACTACTTAATCATAATTTTATCCAATAAAAATAGGTACAAAAGTAGATGAAGAAGGATCCATATTGGCCATTTCTTAGAAAATTTTTGCGATTGATATGGAATATAGTAGGAAAGTCTTTTTCAGAAATAGTTGGGTATTACATCTACGCCTACTAGATTACCATGTGAAACTTTGGTAACACTATTAGAATTTAAGGAGAGTTTGACAAGCTTAGTGAGGTGAGTAGCATTGTAGTAAATATTGTAGAAGGTAGATTTGGAAACGGTGGGTAATGGAGGAGTTTTACATATTATGGAACTAAACTTTATTATGTTTTATAAAGTTACTTGAGCATATTGAAAAATTTCACCACATATATAGGCATGAGATTGTTTCTTCACAATGATCTAGAATTTCTTAGAACTTCACCTAATTTTAGTTTTTTTTTTTTTTAACTTTATAGAAGTTGCATCATAATTTAACATTTATATAGGGAAAAACATATCTTTTGAAATGAAATCTTCTTGTTATGACATTTTATGTGCTCTTACAGGTTTCAATCCCCAAATTAGAATCTTTGGAGTTATCCTCAATCAACATCCAAAAGATATGGAGTGACCAATATGACCATTGTTTTGAAAATTTGCTCACATTGAATGTGACCGATTGCGGTAATTTAAAGTATTTACTATCATTCTCTATTGCTGAAAGTTTGGTGAATCTTGAAAGCATTTTTGTAAGTGAATGTGAAATGATGGAAGATATATTTCGTCCGGAAGATGCAGAGGTGTGTGTGGATTCATTTAATATTGAGTTTGATTAATGTTATCCTTTGTTGTTTGATATATTAAGTAATCAGGTCTTTTAATTGCTCACCTATAAAGTATTTTTATTGTAACAGTATATTCAAGTTTTTCCTAAGTTGAAGAAAATGGAGATTATCTGCATGGAGAAACTCTGTACCATTTGGAAATCTGATATTGGTTTTCACTCCTTTAGCAATTTGAACTCTTTGACGATAAGAGAGTGCCATAAACTTGTTACAATTTTTCCTAATTATATGGGGCAAAGATTGCAAAGCCTTCAAAGCTTGACAGTTAAAGATTGCAAATTGGTTGAAAACATATTTGATTTTGCAAATATTCCGCACACTTGTGATATTATTGAAGCAAATTTGGGTAATATATTTCTAGAAAACCTGCCAAATTTGGTGAACGTATGGATGGGTGACACTGGTGAAATACTCAAATGTAATAATTTGCAAAGCATAAGAGTTGATGTGAGTCCAAAATTGAAATATCTCTTTCCAGTTTCTATTGCCAATGACCTACAGAAACTAGAAGTCCTTGAGATATGGGATTGTTGGGCAATGACAGAGATTATTGCTTTGGACAAACATTCAAGTGCAACTGCTATCACCTTTAAATTTCCTCATCTAAACACTCTATCATTAATAGACTTGAATGAATTGAGGAGTTTCTACTCAGGAATTCATACTTTAGAGTGGCCACCACTAAAGAAATTGGATATAGTCGACTGTAGCATGCTCGAAGGATTGACTTCAGAAATCACAAATTCATCAGAGCAACCAATTGTTTTAGCAACAAAAAAGGTACATAAAGTTCGTTCAGATACAAATAAGAAGTTCTTTTTTGAAGCTTGTTCTTGGAAATATAGAAATATGTCCTGTTTTTTATGAAAAGCGTGAATCCGCAACCTTTAACAAGGATGTGAGATTACGTCTTTTATTTCTTAAATCAAAATAATAAATTATTATTCAACTAGTATGCTTTAATACTAACAATAAGTCTTTTTATTAATTTATTTAGGCAATTTATAATTTGGAATACATGTCGGTGAGCTTGAAGGAAGCAGAGTGGTTGCAAAAATACATTGTTAATGTTCACAGAATGCACAAACTAGAAGAAGTTAATTTGTACCGGTTGAAGAATAATGAAGTTCTCTTTTGGTTTCTTCACAGACTTCCCAATTTGAAAAGTTTAACATTGGGACTTTGTCACATGAAAAGAATTTGTACTCCTGAAAGTCTTAGTTCACCTGAAAAAATAGGTGGTGTTATGCAACTTAAAGAGTTAGAATTACGTAGCATGTGGTTTCTAGAGGAGATTGGTTTTGAGCATGATGTGCTTCTTCAGAGGGTAGAACGCTTAATCATCCGCGGATGCGAAAAATTGAGAAATCTAGCATCATCCTCCGTATCTTTTAGGTACTTAACATCCTTAGAAGTGGTGAACTGTATGATGAGGAATTTAATGACACTCTCAACTGCTAAAACCTTAAATCAACTCACAACGATGAAGGTAAGTTCATGTCCATTAATTGTGGAAATTGTTGCAGAAAATGAAGAGGAAAAAGTACAAGAGGTTGAGTTTAAACAATTAAAATCATTAGAATTGGTGTCTCTACAAAATCTCACAAGTTTCTCTAATGTTGAGAAGTGTGACTTAAAATTCCCACTACTAGAAAAATTAGTAGTAAGTGAATGCCCTCAAATGAAAAAATTATCTGAAGTCCAAAGTGCTCCAAAGCTACAAAAAGTACATATTGAAGCAGGAGAAAAAGACAAATGGTATTGGGAAGGTGATTTGAATGCCACTCTACAAACACATCTCACAAACCAGGTATGCATTAAAGTATGTTGATCATCACAAATTTTCATTGCATCATATCTCCATAGATAATTTAATGTTAATTTTTTTGAAAATGTTCATAACTAATAATTCAATTATTTTGCAAAATATAAATAATATGAAGCATGGACATTGTGTTATCATAGGTCAAGGTTTATGGATTGTATTATCATACTCTTTGAATTATTTGAAACAATTTCCACTTTTTTCATTTTTCCAAATATGTTTTATAACCAATTATATAATGAACTAAAGTGCGGGTCACATGTACCATAAGAATTAGTATAAAGACTTTTTATATAGTCATTAATCATTGATTGTCATGCACATCTGACATTTAGTTTCTTCTCTTTTTAAGGTTTCTTTTGAATATTCAAAGGATATAAATCTTGTTGATTATCCCGAGAGGAAAGATCGACGTGGTAAATTTGTTTTTCCAGACAATTTCTTTGGTTGTTTGAAGAAATTGGAATTTGATGAAGCATATAAAAAAGATACTTTGATTCCCTCTCATGTACTACCATACTTGAAGAACCTAGAAGAATTGAATGTGGAGAAATGCGAATCAGCACAACTAATATTTGACATAGATGAGAGTAAGATCCAGACGTATGGAATGGTGTTTCGTTTGAAAAACCTTACTTTACAACAATTGTCAAATTTAAAATGTGTATGGAAGGAAAACCGGAAAGGAATTGTAAGTTTTCCCAATTTGAATACGGTTGTTGTTACTGATTGTGAAGGCTTGGTAACACTGTTCCCTTCATCCCTTGCTAGAAATTTTAAGAAGCTTAAGAATCTTATAATATGGAGGTGTGAGAAATTGGTAGCAATAGTTGGAAAGGAAGATGGAACGGAACATGAAACGACAATAATGTTTGAATTTCCTTGTTTAGCCCAACTAAAAATTTTGAATATGACACTGTTAAGTTGCTTTTATCCTGGAAAGCATCAACTAGAATGTCCCTTATTAAAAGTCTTGTATGTGGCCGGTTGTCCTAAACTGAAACTATTCACATCAGACTCTAAAAAAGGAGATATGGAGGCCCCAATCAGATCGCTACAACAAGCTTTGTTCTTAGTTGAAAAGGTAACGAAAGCATGAGCATTTAGACCTTTTTTTAGCTTCCTTGTCTTTTCATTTTTCCTTATATAGCTTTTAACTAACTACAACTACAATTTCTTTTAAATTTGATTGGCCTTAATTGTTAGGTTTCTCCCAAACTGACGGACTTGGCACTCGATGAGGAAAACATTATGTTATTTAGAGAAGAAAATTTGCCACAAAACCTTCTTTGCAAGCTAAGTCGACTTTGGTTGTGCTTTGATGATGATAAAAATGAGAAAGATAGTTTGCCTTTTGAGTTATTTCACAAGCTACCCAATTTAAAACATCTTATGGTAGATAATGGCTTTGGTCTGAAGGAGATATTTCCCTCTCAAAAGCTTCAAGTTCACGACAAAGTACTTGCTGGATTGGAAGTATTAATTTTGTTGCAATTAAAGGACTTAGAGTGTATAGGTTTAGAGAACATGTGGGTACAACCATACTCCAGAAAACTCGAACTGTTACAGCTTTACAAGTGCCCTCTAGTTGAAAGAATAGCTTATTGTGCGGTGTCATTCATCAATCTTAAATATTTATGTGTGACTTACTGCGAAAGAATGGAGTGTTTATTCACGTTTGCAACACTTAAAAGTTTGGTGAAACTTGAGACTCTAACCATAAAGAACTGTGAATCAATCAAAGAAATTGCAAGAACTGAAGAGGAAGATGGTTGTGATGAGATTATATTTGGACGACTCACATCAATTAACCTGGAATACTTACCGAGGCTAATAAGCTTTTATTCAGGAAATGCTACCTTTCAATGCCCTTGTTTACAAAATGTGATCGTAGCTGAATGTCCCAATATGACGACTTTCTCTGAAGGAGTTATAAAACTAGCAATGTTTTTGGGGATTCAAACATCTGAAGATTCTGATTTCACTTTCCACGTCGATCTCAACACAACTGTCGAAAGGTTATTTCACGAAAAGGTCAGAATTACTTATCCTAATTATTTTTTTTTATATATACTAAATAGTCTTCTTTTGTATTACATTACTATTTTTTTTGCTTGTGTTATAAAATACTCTTCTCTTAACCTCAAATTGATTAGAATATATTAGCAGTAGGTTCTGTTTTATGGATAATTATTTTAATTATAATTATTTTACTAGGTATACAAATACGAACTAAATTTTTTACTAAGATTACACATTAATATCCATCATATTCTTTGGGCTTGAAACATATATATAGGGATAGCAACGGGTCGGGTCCAGCACGGATAGTGCCTACCCGTAACTCGACTCGACAAAAAAATCCATCCACTATCCGTACGGATATCCGCTTAAAAAATACCCGCGGATATTTTAAAATCTGCGGATATCCGTGGATACCCGCGGATACCCGCAAATATTTAAAAAAATATATTTTTATAAAATATTATAATAAAACATAAATAAATTTACAAAAAAATATATAAAACATAATATATATTAAATTAAATATAAATTAAATTAAATTTTAATTATATTTAACCTTATAAAATATAAATTAATTTTAATTAAATTTAACTTAATAAAATATAAATTAAATTTTTATTTTTATTTTTTGCGAGTAGCGGATATCCGCAGGTACGGATAGTATAATACCCGCACCCAACCGTTTATAAGCGGGTATTAGAAAACCCGCTACCCGCAACTCGCGGGTAATAAATATCTGCGGGTACTAACTATCCGTCAGGAATTTTATCAACGAATATCCGCGAGCGCGGATTTTTTTGCCATCCCTACATATATCCCAATGCACAAATTCATGGTCCTTTAAATTATAACGATAACTCATTAACAAATAATCACTAAAAAAACTTATTTTAGTGTGGGCATCCTATTTAATAGTATAATAAATACTATTGAATAAAACTTTACAAAGTTGATAATTGATGAGCAATCAAAATAAGACATATAACTATACTATTATAGTTATCCAAAATAATCATATTAGCATATAAGAGGTTTTACATCGATAATTTCAAAGAAACTAAATATTGACCACAACACTACAAAGTGTTCAAAAGGTAAAACCTAAACTTAGCTCTTACGATCCTATATGTATACAACTAGGGGTGGGCAAACTGTCTTATAGTGTACTGCACTGTAAAAGTTTATAGTTAAGTATATATAAACCAATTTAGAAAAACTGCATTGCACTAATTCAGAGTAACTGAACTGAACTATTTTTTAGTTCACTTATAATGCAGTTCAGTTCAGTTAACTATTTTTATAGTGCATTATACTGCTCACGGTCCAGCAAACTCTTTCAACACATCAAGAGTTTTCCTTCCTTTCAAGCTCAGTTCTTTCTCCAATACTGAACCCTGCTCCTCTAGTGTTTCAGCGCTGAGCTCTACTGAGTGTTATTGCTAACAAAGATGGGGATAAGTGAGATACTTAAAAATTTAACTCAACCAAATACTTAAAAAGGAAATTTAATGAAAAACCAATATTAATAGATAAAGTAAGTATAATGCCAAGGACAAAACATAGATAGAAATTCCTTAGTGCTTTTGGTGTTCTTTGATCAAAATTAAAGTTTCAATTTAGTAATTGGCATAATATAGGTTTGGGTTAAAGATCAACACAGTTACTGATGTATTTAAACTTTTTCCTTAAAACACCAATAGTTTCATTCCAATTTACCAATCAAGAAATCAATACAAATAGCATTTTTTATCTTTTTTTCCTTAGATTTTAACAATATTCTGCATAAATGACTTAAACTACAGTTCATGGGATCCAATCCTCATACAACACAAATATAAAAACAAGGAAGGAGAGAGAGATTTGAATAAAATTTGTTGTTTGCTTCAAAGGTTTAGAGGGAAGGGAAAATGAGGAACTCAAATACCTCCCCTCCAATTAAGAGTTCTCTTATAAAAAAAGATGCTTTTATTTTTTTCCAGTTCCTCTCCTCACTTGAAACTAAACCATAAGTCCAAGGTTCTAAATTGCAACTACAGTGATGGTTTTGTCACAATCCAAGACATTACCGAAAACTAAATAAATAGAACAAATGCGGCTCCATTTATAATTGGAGACCCCAAAAAGCCTTGAAATTGTGGCACAATTGCAGCTGCAAATCATTTTTGAAACCTTGAAAGAGTCTGTAGATCTTTTAAACCTTGAACAAGATTTTAAAAAAATAGTCCACAACCACAACTATAGCTGCAATTTCCTGCAATACCAAGAACTCAACAAAAATAGACTCTGCGACCATAATTTAGAACCTTAATCTTCAGAGAGTTCCTTAATCTTAATCCACGAGCCAAAGGAAACAAGGAGAAACAACCTAGAATCACAACAAAAAAACCAATTTTTCAACAACAAACATTAAGGAAACAACACAAATGGGTCCATACACTGCAACATATCACAACTTACCACACGAACAGAAAAAAAAAATCAAAAGAACTCCAGTTTCTCCCACTCCACACAAGTAAAACAACAGAGACACTCATCAAAATTCCATAAAAAAGAGGTACCACCTTTTCGACCGAAAAGGGAGAGAGACATACCAAAACAAAGAAATGGCAGCATTTCAGCTTGTGCGGTGCTATACGTAGCAATGCCACAACATTAGAGAGACAGCGGCAAACCTTCGATGGCAGCGAACCTTCAACGACGACGAACCTTCGACGGCGATGAACCTTCGACGGTGATGAACCTTCGATGATGGTGGTAGAGCCGACAGTTTGGCGACGACAGAATGTGGAAAAGCCTTCGGTGAGTCTTCAACGACGGCGAGCCTTCGACAGTGGAAAGCCTTCGACGGCGGAGAGCCTTCGACAGCGGCGAACCTCGGACGGCGGCAAGCTTTCAACAGGGTGAGAGTTGAGAAAGCAATGTAGGATGTAAGAGGCGGGGAGAAAATTGTGATAGAGAATGACCTAAACCACAGTTTACAGTTAACTGTACTATTAAACAGTATAATTGGTTTTTAGTAATTGGTTTTTAAACTGAACTATTAAACAGTATAATTGGTTTTTAGTAAAAATAGTTTAAGTTTTTTAAGTATAAAACAGTATAGATAAACTGTAGTTTAGAGTTTTTAAGTGAACTATGCCCAGCCCTATATACAACTACATCAACGTCTTTCTCCTAAGGTGCCCCTACACCTATTCTTATCTATTCACATCAATAAAAGTGATAATTGCAAAAGAAGAACAACAAACACTATAGCACAAGCACAAAAGATGGTAAGCTAGTTAATAAAAGAAATGAGCATATAACAGTTAAATTGATTTGATCATAAAATAGCATATTTCAAACATTCATAGAATAATTAAACATACAATTACAGACTCTCTATGTTCAATTATCTAGATACATGCATTGTCGTCGAATTCATTGGAGACATGTACTTGTGGTCGCCTCTACTGCTTTGCAGATTCATTGTGAATGAGTTTCATCCTACTATTACAAGGTTAATCCCCTTCATGTCTGAGGCCATTAATGTGCCTTCAAACTAGGATCTTTAGCATTTATTCCGGAAACACTTACCGAGGCTAATAAGCTTTTATTCCGGAAATGCCACCTTGCAATGCCCATGTTTACAAAATGTGATGGTTACTGAATGTCCCAATATGATAACTTTCTCTTAAGGAGTCATAAAACTAGCAATGTTTTCGAGAATTCAAACATCCAAAGATTCTGATTTCACTTTCGACGTCGATCGCAACACAACTGTCGAAAGCTTATTTCATGGGGTAAGAATTGCTTAGTCTACTTAATTTGGTTACAAACAAAGTTCCACATCAGAAAAAATAAGAGATGGACATGAGTTTATATACACATAAGATACATTTATTAATAAGAGATTTTTTGAAGTGGTACCGAAACAGATTTGGCCCAAAGTGGACCATATCTTATCAGTGTAGAGATCTATGTGTATGTGTGTGTTGACCTTGGTCCAAAGTGATAATTCTAATCAACCTTTTGACCATGATTGTTCATAGAACTAAAGTAGAAAGTTTATTTTCCAATGGTTATGAAAGAATTGAGCCCATATGTCCTCTTTAGAAAAAAAAAGTTTTATTTTAAAAAAAAAAATTTGGTGTACTTTTTGGCCTCCTAAAGGTAAATCTGAGTGATCTTATTAACTAAATACGAAGCATATGAAACTTGTTAATTATAACCTGATATTGAATTTCTTGCTTTTTTAGGAGTTTTTCAACCATTCAAAGCACATGATTCTTGATGAATATCTTGAGATGACGGTAGTTCAGCACATAAAACCTGCTATTTCAGACAATTTCTTTGGTAGTTTCAAGGAATTAGAATTTGATGCAGCATGCAAAAGAGCTATCGTAATTCCATTTCATGTACTCCCTTACATGAAGAACTTAGAAAAGTTGAATGTGCATAGTTCTGATGCAGTCGAGGTAATATTTGACATTGATGAGAGTGAGGACAAGACAAAGGGAATAGTCTCTAGTTTGAAAAAACTTAATTTAAACAACTTGTCAAATTTGAAACATGTATGGAAGGAAAATTCCACAGGAATTATCAGCTTTCATAATTTGCAAGAAGTGGTTGTTCATTGTTGTGGAAGTTTGATAGCATTGTTCTCTTCATCCCTAGCAAGAAATCTCGGGAAACTTAAGAAGCTTGAAATAATCGATTGTGGAAAACTGTTAGAAATAGCTGAAAAGGAAGATGGAATGGAACATGAAACCAAAATAATGTTTGAACTCCCTTGTTTGTCGTGGCTATGTCTTGTAAACATGCCACTCTTGAGTTGCTTTTATCCTGGAAAGCATGATCTGGATTGTCCGGTATTAGAAACCTTACATGTGAGCTATTGTCCTAAATTGAAGCTATTCACATCAGACTTTGATGAAAATCAGAAAGGAGCTATAGGGGCTCAAATTAGCCCACTGCAACAACCTATGTTTTCAGTTGAAAAGGTAGCGAAGCATCAACATTTACACTTTTTTGAGTTTCCTTTTCTTTCCATTTTCCTTTTAATGCTTTTAACTTACAACACATGCACGTTTTCTTTTAAATTTGTTTGTCCTTAATTGTTAGGTTTCTCCCAACATAAAGCTTTTGGCACTCAATGAAGAAAACATTATGTTATTTAGAGAAGTACAGTTGCTACAACACATTCTTTGCAATATAGTTGTTCTTTTTTTGTGCTTTGAGGATGATAACAACGAGAAAGATAGTTTGCCTTTTGACTTCTTCCACAAGCTACCCAATTTATCCAGTCTTCTAATACAGAAATGCTTTGGTTTGAAGGAGATATTTCCCTCTCAAAAACTTCAAGTTCACGATGGAGGACTTGCGGGATTGAAAAAATTATTCTTGATAGATCTAAAAGAGTTAGAGTTGGTGGGCTTAGAACACCCTTGGGTACAACCGTACTCTGAAAAGCTTGAACTGTTAAAGCTTAAGGAGTGCCCTCAGTTACAAAAATTAGTTCATTGTGCAGTGTCTTTCATCAATCTTAAAGAACTGCGAGTGAAACTCTGTGAAAGGATGGAGTATTTATTCACATTTGCAACAGTTCAAAGTTTGGTGAAACTTGAGACCCTAATCATAAATAGTTGTGAGTCAATCAAAGAAATTATTAAACATGAAAACGAAGATGGTTGTGCTGAGATGGTATTTGGACGACTCAAATCAATCAAGCTGGAATCATTGCCAAGACTTGTAAGGTTTTATTCAGGGAAGGCCACTCTGCAATGCTCGTATTTAAAAATCGTCATGGTAGTTAAATGTCCCAGTATGATAACTTTTTCTGAAGGAGTCATCAAAGTGCCAATGCTTTCAGGAATTCAAACATCTAAGGATTCTGATTTAACCTTCCATGACGATCTCAATACAACTATCGAGAAATTGTTTCACCAAGAGGTAAGAATTCATTCTCTCAATTCAATTATTACCGCCAGCTGAAAAATTATGCTATGCATTCATTTTATCATTAATAAATAAGTGAAAATTTTCTTTTAATAAGAAAATTGCAGGCGGCCTCCTAATACATTTATATGTTAAGGTCTTCAAATAACACTACATATCGATTCTAAAACTGTAAATGTTAATAACTTTATATTAACATAAAGAAGTTGTTACATAACATTCAATTATAAACTGTCAGGAGACTTAATAATCACTCAGATAAATTTAAAAGTTAATTAGCTTCGAAATGACCCACTCTTAATATAAAATTTAACTAATTTATGAATTAGTTTTGACTAAGATGCCTTTGACAGTAAAATATTAAAAGTTAATTAGTTTTACTGTTATAGTAAATTTTAAAAGATTAAGTTGTTACATTATTCACCCTATTGATTTTATAAGTATCCCATGTTTACTTTGCTTCATCTTCTTCAGCTTCCTTTTCTCCCCATTTACATTTACTGTCGAAATTCAACAAATATTTTGCTTTCTTTTACTTGGTTTATATATTGTATATTTTTTTCTCTTTTTTTTCATATATATTTGCTTATTCTTTTACTGAGCCTAAACAACACATTTCTTTTTTATCCTTTTGTACTTTTCCTTTATTATTTTCCTACCTTCATTCTAATTGGATCTCTTGGCCTTATATTTCTTTCGTTTTAATTACAACTAAATAAATCCCCATGCAAGTTTATTTTCATAGGATCTTCCGCTTTAATTATGAGCCCAAAACATTCTATCGTTATTATTCTCTCCTCTCCTTTTTAAAGATCTGATTAGGTATGTGTTAAAAAATAGATAATTCACTTATATGATTAAATTTGTTTTAAACTTACTTATTTTTCTCTAAAAACTATCCTAAATATTAATGACATATAGTGTTGTTCTTTTTGAATATTTTTATTCTTTTAATCTCTCTCAATAAAAGAAGGTCTGATTATGCTTTTATTAATAGAAATTTAAGATAAATGTAGCTTCGGACTCTTAAATTTTAAAAAGAAATAATCTTTAATATTTGAAAAATATTATTTTAATTTCCAAACACTAATATTAGTGGACTAAAATTATTTTAACCCTCAAAGTTATTGTTTAAGTACTAAAATCATACTTTTGAAATTTGAAAAAATATGAATTGAAAATTACCTTCGAATTTTTTCTATATGCTTTGAAAACCAAACCATTCGGGACATCACAAGGTTTACTGGTTAAACTTGTCATATAGTTGAACGGTGATTGAAATTAGTATTAATAAATAAAACAATATAAAATAATATACAAAAATAACATTAAAAATATAATATCATAACTTAACAAAAATTAAAAATGAAAAAATAACTTTCAAAATTTGCATAAAAATTAAATATTTTCATAGTATTTAGGTTTAAGGTTCAACAGTACATAATAATATCATTTAAAAATAAATGGTTTCTGCGCCACTAGGAGGAACTTGTTCTGCGCTTTGGCGATCGGTAATGGTCCAATTATGTCGAGGCCCCATTGAGCGAACGGCTAGGGAGAAATAATACTGTGCAACTCTTCGGGAGGTGCATGGATGGCGTGACCATGGGCCTGGCAGGAGATACATTTCTTGACAAATGTCTCACAGTCGTGGTCGAGCGTGGGCCAATAATATCCTGCGCGGAGAACGCGTGCCCTCAGTGTCCGCTTACCAGAGTGAAATCCGCATATCCCGATGTGTAATTCGCGGAGTACGTAGTCTGCTTCTTCCTCTGATAGGCATTTCAACAAAGGAGTGTTATGGCCGCGACGGTATAGGTCGTCGCCTATGCATATAAAACGTGCAACGCGTTTGGAATCAGCCACAGTAATGCTTTCTCCTTTATCTTGTTTCTCCATAAGATCCTTGATCTTTTGGCGCCAGTCTGTTACTAGTGTCGACACATTGGTGACGAAAGCTTCCACCACAGGACGGTCGAGCGTCATCTTAATGATTGAGGAGAGCTGTGCTCGCTCCTTAGAATGGGTTAACTTAGACAAGAGATCTGCTCTTGCATTTTGCTCCCTGGGTACATGGATGACGCTAACCTCGACAAAACTTTGGAGCAAGGTTTGAGCCTTGTGGAAATAGCGTAACAGCTGATTATCCTTGACTTGATAAGTTCCGTTCACGTGGCCGACCACCAATTTGGAGTCCATCCGACACTCTAAACGATCGACCGCGAACTCTCTGGCCAAGGATAGGCCAGCAATCAAGGCTTCATATTCGGCCTGGTTGTTGCTAGCTGGAAATTTGAATGTGATGGCCTGCTCTATGACTAAACCATCCGGTCCTTCTAGGACGACACCGGCTCCTCCCCCCTTTTGTCGGAGGAGCCATCCACACTGAGAAGCAACTTTGTGACTGAGTCCTCAGGTGCAGGTACCAATTCAGCTGCAAAGTCTGCTAAATGTTGACCCTTGATGGATCCGCGCGGCTCGTAGCGGAGTCCGAATTCTGACAGTTCCACGGACCAGGAGACCATCCGTCCTGCCAAGTCTGGTTTGCGGAGGATCTTGGCAATGGGATGGTTTGTTCGGACTACTACCTGATGGCTCTGGAAATATGGTCGCAGTCGACGAGAAGCTGTGAGCAGGGCCAGGGCAATTTTCTCAATTCAAGAATAGCGTTCTTCGGCTCCTTGCAGTGTACGACTGATGAAGTATATCAGTTTAAGGGAAGGTGCCTCTTGTATCAAGGCGGCACTAACGGCGTGGTGGGATGCTGCAATGTACAGCTGCAAGTCGGACCCATCATCCGGTCGAGCCATAATCGGAGGACTGGTGAGAATGTGTTTGACAGTGTCGAATGCTGTTTCACAATCATCGTCCCAGTGTTGAGTGGTCCCCTTTTTCAAATTCTTCAGGATGGGCTTGATGTGCTCCGCTAGCTTCGGGATGAATCTGGATAAGGCTGTGAGTCGTCCCACTAGACGTTGTACATCCCTTAAAGTTTTCGGAGCAGTCATGTCGAGTACAGCTTTGCACTTGTCTGGATTAGCTTCAATGCCTCGACATGTGAGCATGAAGCCTAGGAACTTACCTGCTGGGACACCGAAAGTACATTTTGAAGGATTAAGGCGCATGCTGTACCGGCGAAGTTGGCCAAACACCTCCTTTAAATCCTGCAGGTGTTGTTCCACAGAATTGCTGCGAATAACCATGTCGTCGACATATACGTCCATACATCGTCCTATTTGATTATGGAACACTTTATCCATGAGGCGCTGATAAGTGGCCCCGGCGTTCTTCAGTCCGAATGGCATTACTTCATAACAGTAATTAGCGCTGATAAGTTTATTTTCATAGGATCTTCCGCTTTAATTATGAGCCCAAAACATTCTATCGTTATTATTCTCTCCTCTCCTTTTTAAAGATCTGATTAGGTATATATTAAAAAATAGATAATTCACTTATATGATTAAATTTGTTTTAAACTTACTTATTTTTCTCTAAAAACTATCCTAAATATTAATGACATATAGCGGTACTTGTTCCCTCTCTGTGAAGCCCAAAATGGACACTATGCGGAAGCGTAAAAATTGGAAGTGTAAATGAAAGTGTAGGAGTAGGGAAAAATAACACCTGAAAGATTTTAACGTGGAAAATCCTCTCGAAAAAACCACGGGACTGAGTCCAAAAAATTATCTCCACTATGAAAGTAGGATTACAGTGTTTCTCTCACTCTCTGAGGATCTCTCTATAAATCTCTCACCCTCTCGGATGGTATACAAAACTCTCACACTCACACTCTCTCTATTTTTCCTCTCCTTCACCGTGGCTTCACTTCTCTCACGATGGATTGTGTTTTTGCTTCTATATTGGTGTGTTCTCTTCTTTGCTTGCTTCTTCCTTTTATAGAAGAACTTCACACAAAACACCAAACAACAAAGCTTAAAACCTGGAGCAAAACATGGAGTAAAGCATGGAGTAAAACATGGAGTAAACCATGGAGCAAAACATGGAAAAAACATTGACCCTTAATTTAGGGTATGAGACCCATTTATGTTTATCCAACAAAACTCCCCCATAAACTTAAATGGATCTTCTTTCCCATCTTTGCATCTTGACTTAGTTGAAAAAAGGCACAACGATACCAGCACCTTCACAACAATCTTCAACCTTCTTGGTTGGTACTGACTTAGTCATCATATCAGACCAATTCAAGTCTGTATGGATTTTCTCTATCTTCAATTTCTTCTCATCCAGCGCTTCTCGTATCCAGTGATACCGCACGTCGATATGCTTCGAGCGTGAATGGAGCATGGGGTTCTTGGTCAGATGGATGGTACTTTGATTATCACAATTCACCACATAATCGTCTTGATTATGTCCTAATTCACTTAGGAAATTCTTCATCCATAGCATCTCTTTAGAGGCTTCAGTCACTGCTACATACTCTGCTTCAGCGGTGGACAATGTCACACATTTCTGTAGTTTTGACTACCAAGAAACAGCTCCCCCTGCAAAAGTAATCAGATAACCTGATGTTGACTTCCTTGAATCGACATCTCCAGCCATGTCTGAATCTGAATATCCGATTAGCTTTAGGTCTCCATTGCCAAAACACAAGCTTCTTTTGGCAGATCCTCTTAGATACCTCAGTATCCACCTAACAGCTTCCCAATGCTCCTTTCCTGGATTCGACAGGTATCTGCTCACAACTCCTACAACATACCCAATATCTGGCCTTGTATAAACCATTGCATACATAAGGCTACCCACGACAGAAGAGTAGGGTACCTTGTTCATTTCTTCTTTTTCTTCTTCATTCTTTGGACATTGAGACTTGCTGAGTTTGAAATGTCCAGCAATTGGAACACGAGCAGATTTGGCATTGTGCATGTTGAACCTTTTGAGAATCTTCTCAATGTAATCTTCTTGAGATACCCATAGCATTCTTCTAGAACGATCTCTGGAGATTTTTATTCCAAGTATCTTCTTTACTGCACCCAGGTCTTTCATGGCAAAAGACTTGCTCAATGCCTTCTTGAGAGCAGCTATTTTAATTTTGTCCTTTCCTACAATCAACATATCATCAACATACAAGAGAAGTATGATGGACTCACCATTTTCATAATTCTTCACAAACACGCAATGGTGTGCGGAGGTCTTCTTGAAATTATGTTGGATCATGAAGGAATCAAATTTCTTGTACCATTGTCTTGGAGCTTGCTTCAGACCATAGAGGCTTTTCTTCAGACGACACACCAAGTGTTCTTTGCCCGGTTCTTCAAAACCCTCTGGTTGCTTCATGTAAATTTCTTCCTCTAAGTCTCCATCTAAGAATGTTGTTTTGACGTCCAGTTGTTCAATCTCCAGGTCTAGTGTTGCTGCCAGACCGAGAATTGCTCTAATGGATGTCATCTTCACCACTGGTGAAAATATTTTGTCGAAGTCTATTCCTTTCTTCTGGTTGCACCCCTTCACGACAATTCGTGCTTTGTACCTTGGGCTTGGGTTGTTCTCTTCATTCTTGAGCTTGAACACCCATTTGTTCTGCAATGCTCTCCTTTCTTTTGGTAATTCTACCAAATCATAAGTCTGATTTTCCTTTAAGGATTACATCTCCTCTTCCATGGCTTGCAACCATTTGCCTTTGTTTTCCGTCTCCATTGCTTCTACAAAGCTTTGAGGTTCACCTTCATCAGTAAAATTAACATATTCATCTGAAAAATACCTTCTTGACGGTTGCTTCTGTCTTGTTGATCGTCTCAATTGGGGTTCTTGCGGAGCATCCTCAATTGGTTGATCTTCTTCCGTCAGATTAGGTTGATCTGCTTCTTCAGCCATTTCATCAAGTTGTAACTCCTGATTTGGCTCAGCTTGATGAGTCTCTCCCCCTAAGTTGTTCATCACAATAGGGCTTTGATCACTTATCAGCTTAAGTGTTGGTTTCTCCACTTTCTTGATGTCTAGGATTGTCTGATCTTCAAAGAACACCACATCTCTGCTTGAACAATCTTTCTGTTTGCAGGATCCCATAATCTGAAACCAAATTCATCTCTTGGAGAACCGAGGTATATGCAATCTTTCGCTTTAGCATCGAGCTTTGCTCTTTCATCTTTCGGAATGTGAATTGATAAGCTTTTATTCCGGAAATGCCACCTTGCAATGCCCATGTTTACAAAATGTGATGGTTACTGAATGTCCCAATATGATAACTTTCTCTGAAGGAGTCATAAAACTAGCAATGTTTTCGGGAATTCAAACATCCAAAGATTCTGATTTCATTTTCGACGTCGATCTCAACACAACTGTCGAAAGCTTATTTCATGGGGTAAGAATTACTTATTCTACTTAATTTGGTTACAAACAAAGTTCTACATCAGAAAAAATAAGAGATGGAAATGAATTTATATACACATAAGATACATTTATTATAATAAGAAGTTTTTTGAAGTGGTACCGAAACAGAATTGGCCCAAAATGGACCATATCTTATCAGTGTGGAGATTTATGTGTACGTGTGTGTTGACCTTGGTCCAAAGTGATGATTTTAATCAACCTTTTAACCATGATTGTTCATAGAACTAAAGTAGAAAGTTTATTTTCCAACGGTTATGAAAGAATTGAGCCCATATGTCCTCTTTAGGAAAAAAAAGTTGTATTTTAAAAAAAAAATTTGGTGTACTTTTTGGCCTCCAAAAGGTAAATCTGAGTGATCTTATTAACTAAATACGAAGCGTATGAAACTTGTTAATTATAACCTGATATTGAATTTCTTGCTTTTTTAGGAGTTTTTCAACCATTCAAAGCACATGATTCTTGATGAATATCTTGAGATGACGAGAGTTCAGCACATAAAACCTGCTATTTCAGACAATTTCTTTGGTAGTTTCAAGGAATTAGAATTTGATGCAGCATGCAAAAGAGCTATCGTAATTCCATTTCATGTACTCCCTTACATGAAGAACTTAGAAAAGTTGAATGTGCATAGTTCTGATGCAGTCCAGGTAATATTTGACATTGATGAGAGTGAGGACAAGACAAAGGGAATAGTCTCTAGTTTGAAAAAACTTACTTTAAACAACTTGTCAAATTTGAAACATGTATGGAAGGAAAATTCCACAGGAATTATCAGCTTTCATAATTTGCAAGAAGTGGTTGTTAATGGTTGTGGAAGTTTGATAGCATTGTTCTCTTCATCCCTAGCAAGAAATCTCGGGAAACTTAAGAAGCTTGAAATAACCGAGTGTGGAAAACTGTTAGAAATAGCTGAAAAGGAAGATGGAATGGAACATGGAACCAAAATAATGTTTGAACTCCCTTGTTTGTCGTGGCTATTTCTTGTAGACATGCCACTCTTGAGTTGCTTTTATCCTGGAAAGCATGATCTGGATTGTCCGGTATTAGAAACCTTACATGTGAGCTATTGTCCTAAATTGAAGCTATTCACATCAGACTTTGATGAAAATCAGAAAGGAGCTATAGGGGCTCAAATTAGCCCACTGCAACAACCTATGTTTTCAGTTGAAAAGGTAGCGAAGCATCAACATTTACACTTTTTTGAGTTTCCTTTTCTTTCCATTTTCCTTTTAATGCTTTTAACTTACAACACATGCACGTTTTCTTTTGAATTTGTTTGTCCTTAATTGTTAGGTTTCTCCCAACATAAAGCATTTGGCACTCAATGAAGAAAACATTATGTTATTTAGAGAAGTACAGTTGCTACAACACATTCTTTGCAATATAGTTGCTCTTGGGTTGTGCTTTGAGGATGATAACAATGAGAAAGATAGTTTGCCTTTTGACTTCTTCCACAAGCTACCCAATTTATCCAGTCTTGTAATAGATAAATGCTTTGGTTTGAAGGAGATATTTCCCTCTCAAAAGCTTCAAGTTCACGACAAAGTACTTGCTGGATTGAAACGTTTATTTCTGTTCGAATTAAGTGAGTTAGAGTTGGTGGGCTTAGAACACCCTTGGGTACAACCGTACTCTGAAAAGCTTGAACTGTTAAAGCTTGAGAAGTGCCCTCAGTTACAAAAATTAGTTCATTGTGCAGTGTCTTTCATCAATCTTAAAGAACTGCGAGTGGAACTCTGTGAAAGGATGGAGTATTTATTCACATTTGCAACAGTTCAAAGTTTGGTGAAACTTGAGACCCTAATCATAAATAGTTGTGAGTCAATCAAAGAAATTATTAAAGATGAAAATGAAGATGGTTGTGCTGAGATGGTATTTGGACGACTCAAATCAATCGAGCTGGAATCATTGCCAAGACTTGTAAGGTTTTATTCAGGGAAGGCCACTCTGCAATGCTCGTATTTAAAAATCGTCATGGTAGTTAAATGTCCCAGTATGATAACTTTTTCTGAAGGAGTCATCAAAGTGCCAATGCTTTCAGGAATTCAAACATCTAAGGATTCTGATTTAACCTTTCATGACGATCTCAATACAACTATCGAGAAATTGTTTCACCAAGAGGTAAGAATTCATTCTCTCAATTCAATTATTACCGCCAGCTGAAAAATTATGCTATGCATTCATTTTATCATTAATAAATAAGTGAAAATTTTCTTTTAATAAGAAAATTGCAGGCGGCCTCCTAATGCATTTATATGTTAAGGTCTTCAAATAACACTACATATCGATTCTAAAATTGTAAATGTTAATAACTTTATATTAACATAAAGAAGTTGTTACATAACATTCAATTATAAACTGTCAGGAGACTTAATAATCACTCAGATAAATTAAAAAGTTAATTAGCTTCGAAATGACCCACTCTTAATATAAAATATAACTAATTTATGAATTAGTTTTGACTAAGATGCCTTTGACAGTAAAATATTAAAAGTTAATTAGTTTTACTGTTATAGTAAATTTTAAAAGATTAAGTTGTTACATTAGTCACCCTATTGATTTTATAAGTATCCCATGTTTACTTTGCTTCATCTTCTTCAGCTTCCTTTTCTCCCCATTTACATTTACTGTCGAAATTCAACAAATATTTTGTTTTCTTGTACTTGGTTTATATATTGTATTTTTTTTCTCTTTTTTTTTCATATATATTTGCTCATTCTTTTACTGATCCTTTTGTACTTTTCCTTTATTATTTTCCTACCTTCATTCTAATTGGATCTCTTGGCCTATATTTCTTTCGTTTTAATTACAACTAAATAAATCCCCATGCAGTTTTTTTTCATAGGATCTTCCGCTTTATTTATGAGCCCAAAACATTCTATCGTTATTACTCTCTCACTACTTTTTAGATCTATTAGTTAATTCATCTTTATTAAAAAATAGATAATTCAGTTATATGATTAAATTTGTTTTAAACTTACTTATTTTTCTCTAAACACTATCCTAAATATTAATGTCAGATAGTGTTGTTCTTTTTTAATATTTTTATTCTTTGAATCTCTCTCAATAAAAGAAGGTCGGATTGTGCTTTATCAATAGAAATTTAAGATAAATGTAGCTTTGGACTCTTAAATTTACAAAAGAAATAATCTTTAATATTTGAAAATTATTGTTTTAATTTCCAAACACTAATATTAGTGGACTAAAATTATTCTAACCCTCAAAGTTATTGTTTAAGTACTAAAATCATACTTTTGATATTTGAAGAGTATTTTTGTGGAAAAGATGTGCCAAAGACATTTTAGGTGGCTTCTTACATAAACACGAAACCAAACTTCACACGTAGTAGTGAAAAAATATGAATTGAGAATTACCTTCAATTTTTTCTACATGTTGAGTTTGCATAAAAATTAAATATTTTCATAGTATTTAGGTTTAAGGTTCAACAGTACATAATAATATCATTTAAAAATAAATGGTTTCTAAAAAGAAATACAAAATATTTTAGGTTTTTTACTTTTAAGGAAATTTCAAAATAAAATTTACAAAACATTTTTAAAAAAATTCCAATTGATTCTTCAGGACAAAACTGTAATTTTTGAAGCTGATTTTGTTCGAGTTTTCCAGTTTTTGATTGGAGATCGGATTTGAAAGTGTAATGGACCAAATACTATAGAACAATTCAATTGGAGATTGAGTCTGTAATTCTAAAAGGCCAAACACTAAATGAGTTAACCGATGTTTCGATTCAACTGCTCGGTCTATTTCTCAGAACAAATCTACTTGTTATCACTGCATTGTCCTTTTATAACTTTTGTTCTTCTTTTTTTCATTTTGGTCAGAAAACCTTTAGCCATCGTTTATTCTCATTTTTCTCTTTTTATATCTTAGATAATTGGCACCTATTATAAAAATAAATAAATAAATAAGCTGCAGGCCTATTACCAAAATGTGACTTAAGTTTTCATTCAAATCCAAGTGACCTTAATCAAATATCAAGCATGTGAAACTTGTCCATTACTCTGACGTTGAGTTTCTTGACTTGGAAGGAATTTATGGAATATTCAAAGCGTATGATTCTTGAAGATTATCTTGGGATGTCGGAAGTTCACCACAGACAACCTATCGTTTCAGACAACTTTTTTGGTAGTTTCAAGAAATTGGAATTTGATGCAGCATGCAATAGAACTATTTTAATTCCATCTCATGTACTTCCTTACTTGAAGAACTTAGAAGAATTGAATGTGAAAGAATCCGATGCAATGCAAATAATATTCGACATTGACGAGAGTGAGGTCAAGATGAAGGGAGTAGTTTTTAGCTTGAAAAAAATTACTTTAAAGAACTTGTCAAATTTGAAACACGTATGGAAGGAAACTTCCTCAGGAATTGTCAGCTTTCATAATTTGCAAGAAGTGATTGTTACTAGTTGTGGAAGCCTAGTAACATTGTTCCCTTTATCACTTGCCAAAAATCTTGGGAAGTTGAAGAAACTTGAAATACAGGAGTGTGAGAAAATGGTAGAAATAGTTGGAAGGGAAGATGAAATTGAACATGGAACGCCAATAATGTTTGAATTCCCTTGTTTATCAAGGCTATGTCTTGAAAAGATGCCACTGTTGAGTTGCTTTTACCCTGGAAAGCATCATCTAGAATGTCCCTTGTTAGATTCGTTATATGTGGCATGTTGTCCTAAGCTGAAGATATTCCGATCAAGCTTTGATGATGATAATAAAAAAGAAGCTTTAGAGACTCCAACTAACTTACTACAACCTTTGTTCTCGATTGAAAAGGTAATGAAGCATTATAATTTAACCTTTTGTGTTTCCTTTCCTTTTCTCTTTATAGTATCGAACTAACATCAACACATCGTCTTTTGAATTGTTTTGACTTCAATTGTCAGGTTTCTCCCAAACCGGTGGGATTGACACTCAATGAGGAAAACATTAAGCTAATGAGTGATGCTCGTTTGCCAGAAGACCTTCTTTGTAAATTAAAATATCTTATACTATCCTTTGAGGATGATAACAATGGGAAAGATAGTTTGCCTTTTGATTTCTTTCGCAAGCTACCCAATTTAGAATCTCTTAGAGTACAAAAATTCTCTGGTCTGAAGGAGATATTTCCCTCTCAAAAGCTTCAAGTTCACGACAAAGTACTTGCTGGATTGAAACGTTTATATCTGTTCGAATTAAGTGAGTTAGAGTGTGTAGGTTTAGAGCACACGTGGGTACTACCATACTCCAAAAAGCTTGAATTGTTAAGCCTTCGCACTTGCCCTCGAGTAGAAAGCATGGTTTCTTGTGCAGTGTCATTCATCAATCTTAAATATTTATATGTGAAGCTCTGTGAAAAGATGGAATATTTATTCACATTTGCAACATTCAAAAGTTTGGTGAAACTTGAGACTCTAAGCATAAAGAAGTGTGAATCAATCAAAGAAATTGTGAAAAAGGAGGATAAAGATGGTTGTGATGAGATAGTATTTGTACGGCTCAGATCAATTAAGCTGAATTCCTTACCAAAGCTAGTAAGCTTTTATCCAGGGAATGCCACTTTGCAATGCTCATATTTGAAAAACGTGATGGTAGCTGAATGTCCCAATATGATAACTTTCTCTCAAGGAGTCATTAAAGTGCCAAACTTTTTGAAGATTCAAACATCAAAAGATTCTGATTCAACATTTCACGATGATCTTAACACAATGATCCAAAAGTTGTTTCACAATCAGGTAAGAACTCATTAATAATATTTTAGTAATAGAATGATGTTATATATCCTAAGTCATTTCTTCACTCACGATAATGAAACTCATTGGTGCATGTCCGTTATTTTGATGCAATCTGTTATTTTCCAATACTCAATGAATTTTAGATATAATAAAGTTTGTGTTGTTAATGTTCACAGGTTTCGTAATTGAGAAGATAGAACATGGAACATTCAGAAGATAGTGTCAAACAGTGTATTCCTAGCACTTTTCGTAATTGAAATTGAAAGTTTTTTTTTTCAATATAATATCAAAACTTTCATAGTAAATTGAGTAAGATCTCATTATAATCTTTGTCCTACGAACAATCCCAGGTTCTTTATAAAATCTTTTAGCTAAAAAAAAACCTGAATCTTTTATATAAAGTTTTTCCTATTAACTCACTATTTTTCATATATTCAGGTAATCCATCAGTCATGATGACAGTAATGAGCGTTTGGAGTTCTTCTTCCTCTACCATTTGGTAAGTATATATGTATTCCTGCATGTCAACCATACTGCAAATTCACTTCCCTTTTAAATCTTAATAATGTTTGATATTTTATTCACCGTAATTTCCCTTTCTTCATATTTATATACAACACTAGAAAATGAAATTAATGACTAAATAAAACAGAATAGAAAGATTAGTCGCATTCAACGATTCACAAAGTTCAAAATTCCCAATGTTATATTTTCAATAATATATTGCAAAGATACAATCGGATTTTATATGTCCAAGTTGGAGAGCACTTACCAATTATTGCCACACCCAAAATTATATATTTTCTTTCGTTGTATACATAAATTTGAAAAGAGTAGTTATATATTTTTAGGTATAACTATACTCTTAATTCTATTATTATGATTGTGTGAGATTTATTTATTTTGTTTCAAATTTAATTGCAGTTATACATTAAAAGTAATACAATAAAATTCGTTCATTATAAATTTTTGTATCTCTCCGAAACAATTAAATTCTCTCTTTCTTTTTATATCAACATTGTGAAAATGATTAATCTTTTAAAATTATTTTCTAGCGGAAATTCATTAATTTTGGGTAAAATGCATATTTTATCCAAAATTAGCAACTTATATATGTTTCTCATTGCTCTTTGAGATATTTACATTGTAAATATCTTCAAAAGTCATATTCATTATATTGTTAAATTACTTCTGTCTCATATATCATAAATATTCCATTGTTTAATGAGCTTAAGTAGAAATGCTTATTAAGGAGACAGAGAGAAAAGAGTGGAAAAGGAAGAAAAGGATTATTCTATTATATTGATTAAAAACAGAGAGCATAGAGTTATGTAAAGAAGAATATAACTCATAAAACACTTATCAGTTATACAAACAGATTACACTATGTAATACCTCCCCTCAAACTCATACAAACAGATTACACTTTGTAATACTCCTTAAAATTATTGTGAGATATGGATAATGAAAAATTAAGGATATGTCCGTTTTGATATTCAGTTTGAAGAAAGATATTGACCCTATACTAAAAAAATATGATAACGGAAATTATAAGTTAGGAGAATGGTCGTCATAACTTATATTCAATATCTACTAATGTTCCATTTAATTTTCGTTACGAATTATTATTTCCTAAAAGATAAAAATTATAATAAAACTCAAAGACCCTTGAAAATAATATCAATGAACAACCATAAGTTTATTTCTAATAGTGTAGCAAAGGAAGATCTTGAAACTGGTTTGGCAAAGATGTCGACAACTTCACACATAGCTGAAATGTGAATCAACTGAATGTGATGTTGCTGGATATGATCACAAACAAATTGAAGGTCGATTTCAAAATGCTTGAACTTGGAATACATCAATGGATTTGAAGTTATGAGAACAATAACTAAATTATCATAATAAACCTTTGGTATTCCTCCATTGATGTGAAGTTCAGCAAGAAGACTATATTCAGAGTATCTCAGTAAAAACAATTGTCGCACTCCAAGATAAATGCAGAAACATATTTTGGATTTTATATCTTCTATGTTAGTGGCCCAATATACTTCGCTGAAACCGATGATGGATCAGAGGATGGCTATTAGAGCAAACCATGTTTCATTGTGTCAAAGAGATATCTCATAATACGCTTGACAACAATCCAATGATGTTGCTGAGGAGAATGCGTGAAAACAGACAAAAACAACTATAAACAGCTAACTCATTAACTACCTAGACTCCAACGGCTAGTACATTAGGTACCCATAACCACTAATTACCCACAACGACTAATACATTAAAATTTATAGCAAACCAACAAAATTCTCCCATAAACTTAAATGTCTCTTTTGTTTTTCATCTCCGATCTTCTATTCTTTATTAAGGCTTCCCATGTGTAGTAACTCTTCTCACACCATGCTTGCAGTCGAGTTCTTCTCTTTCTTCATGATTGACTACACTCTTACTTTGTCTGTGGCTGACTTATATTTCGCTTTCACTATGGCCAACTTGTTCTTTGTTCTATCAGTAGCTGACTTGTTCTTTGCATTCTCGGTGGAAGACTTGTTCTTCTCTTTGGCTAACTTGTTACTCGCCGGGTTCTTGTCAACAGACAGAGTTCTTTTTGAGAGATTGAACCACTCCCATTTCTCTACTTCTTATCTTGCACCTCAAGTGCAACTCTCATATCCTTCTCAGCTTGCAATTGTTCTTACAATCTTAAAACTTCTTGTTCAAGTTCCAATTGTCTCTTATGCAAATCCTGCTTTCCTCTTTCTAAGCTTGCTTGTAACTCTACATTGCCTCTAACCTCATTTCCAATTCTCTATTGCAAATCAACTTTTGCAAGTTTTAACCTTCAAGCAACAAGCTCGTCTCCACACATGTCCAAGCTATCCAAGTTGTACAAATGCACCCATGAGGTTTCCAAACACCTCATTGAGATATACGAGCTCTCCACTTGATCATCGACTTATTCGAGCTATTTACATGCTCCATTGAGCTACCTAGGCTCCCCACCGAGCTTTCCAAGATGTTCACTTGTTCCATCGAGATATCTAGATTTCTTAGCGAGCTATCCAAATTTCCCATCGAGCTATTTGAGTTATTCACTTGCTCCACCATCTTGCTTGGGCTATTACATATCTTTCTGACCTCTCTATCTTACTCGGTTGCCTTGTCGAGTTCTCCACTCGCTCAGTTCCCAAGCTACGTCTCACCATCAACAATGACGTTTCTTCTTTAACCTTTTTTGTGAGGTTGATCGTGTCTTCTTTTCCATTAAATGGACAATTTTAAATTTTTAGCAAAATATTCGACCTTATCGTAATTGAAACACTTATATCAATAACGCTCCTTTGCATAATGATCATACATGTCATACTTTGAGTTTCTCAACCGACCTCCTCTCCATGGACCACCTCCTCTTTCGCACCAATTTTTTCCAGATTGTTCTTTCTCTTCTTCTTGTCCTCGACTTCTATTACTAGGACCACTTCCTCCACCTCTTCAATCTCGTCCTGTCCCATGAGTTTTATGAGTCTCTCCCTTCATTTGGAGTAGTTAATCAAGTGGCTTCGCCCTCTTCTTCTTCTTCCACATAAGTCTAAAGGGACCCAACAAGCTTTTCAATCGTGAACAATGATAAGTCTTTAGATTCCTCAATTGCACAAATCACATTTTCGAAATCGTTAGTTAACGACCTCAAAATCCTCTCCACAACTTAGCTAGTAGATACCGTCTCTCCGTTTCTGCCAAGTTGGTTCGCCACGGTTTCAACCTGAGTTATGTACTTGGCTTCTCCTTCGGCCTCCTTCATCCTCATAGTCTTCAATTCACCCTTGAGTTTTGTAAGTTAGACTTGCTTCACTCAGTCATTCCCTTTATACGCCTTCTTTAGTATATCTCACGCTTCTTTTGAAGATTTGGCACTTGCAATCTTCTCAAAGTTGGACTCGTCAACAACTCAGTACAATATGTACAAGGTTGCCTTGTCCTTCACACATACTACTTTCAATGCATTCAATTGGGCATTCAACCAATTTATGGTATTTGTTGGCTCTTTGTGATTATTTTCCACCACCTCCCAATTGTCTTGGGAACCAAGAAGGCCCTTCATTTGGAGACTCCAATTGTCATAATTGACCGTCTTTATCAACTTGGGTAGGGACTCACTTTTTCTAAGATTGACCATCTCACTTTCTATTTTTCAAACACGTAAACATTGAAGCACTCAAGCTCTTTACCTCTCCTTTTTCTTCCCACTAGCTAGTTGGCACATCATCCACTTTGTAGACAACAACTCTTTACTATGAAAAAAAACTTGATTCACTTATGTTGTTGTGTTATTCATACAATCATAATAAAATTTATAGACTTACAAATTTTTGATAGTTGTACTTTGAACAAACAAAAATGGCTATAAACAACTAACTCATTAACTACCCAGACTCCAACAACTATATGTTTCCACATCAATGTTTGGCCCACGAGCTAGCCTCAATAGAGTTTCAGAAATATTTGGAGTTGCATAAACATTTTTCTTAAACTATGCTAAGAAAGTTTTGTTATGTTTATTAAGTGACCATTTTTCACTCATTCGTGGGTGTGCTGACTTGATTTCATCAATGTGTTGCAAAATGTAAGGAATCACATCGATGATGTTGTTTAAGACGTACAAATGAGCTTGATCAACTTGTTTTCTACTAACACTTTCAATCTTCACTCCTCGAACACCCTTACCTTCACATTTAACTTCATGTCTACTCTCAAGAACTCCTATTGGTTCGCAACTTGGCATATAACTTTAGAAGAATTCAATGATTTCTTTTGTAATGTACCACTCTATAATTGAAGCTTTCGATCAATAGTAATTCTTGACATATCCCTTTAAAATCTTCATGTATCTCTCAACTAGGTACATCTACCTCAAGAATCTGGCCCACATAATTGAATTTCCCTCATTAGATAAACTATCAAATGAACCATGATATTGAAAAATAAGGGTGAAAAATACATTTTCAATTGATACAATAGTCTAATGGCCTCATTTTCCAAATCATTGCACCCTTGAGCGCTAATAACTTTCTTGCAAATTGCATTAAAAAACATGCTAAAATGTGTTAGAATACCTTTAATAGAAACAGGTAAGATGACACGAACAACTACTGGTAAAAGTTGTTGCATCAACACATGACAATCATGGGACTTGAAGCCAAGTAACTTTAAATCTTGTATAGAAGAAACAAGGCTATTAATATTTGAAGAGTAACCTTATGGAACCTTCACACTACTTAAATACTTATAAAAAAATTGTTTTTCTCTTTTAGAAAGAGTGTGACAGACTGGGGGCAAGTAAGTGCATCTTCCAATTAATTGTGGATGTAACTCAAATTAAAGGCTCATGTCAACCAAATCTTGCCGTGCTTTTACTCCATCTTTTGTCTTTCATTTTATGTGTAGTAAAGTCCCGATGACACTATCACATACATATTTTTCAACGTGCATCATGTCTATACAATGTCGTACATCAAGTTTACACCAATAGGAAAGATTAAAGAATATTGATCATTTCTTCCAAATATTTTTCTCAAGTGTCTTCTTTTTATGTTTTTCGAACACAATGTCAATGTTTATCACCTGCTTGTATACTTGCTCACAATCTTGGGGTCTCAAAACAACTTCATCCTTAGAACGTCCATTAAATGCTTTTTGCATTCTACAATAAGATTGATTTTGAGGAAGGAATTTTCAATGTTTTATATACACATTTTTCTGACCATGCTTCAATTGAATATAACTTAGGTTTTCTTCAAAAATGGGACATGCAAAATGACCTGTAGCCACTTAGGTTTTCATATCCTAGGAAATCATTTATGGTGCAAAATAACATTGCATGCAAACAAAATGTTTCTTGAGAATATGAATCAAAGACCTTGACGCCTTCTTCCTACAACATTTTCAAATCATCTATTCATATCTTTAGGTATACATCAATGTCATTTCCAGGTTGTCTAGGACCCGATATCATCACAGACAACATCATATATTTTCTCTTCATGCACAATAAAGGAGATAGATTGCAAATCATCAACAAAATTGGCCATGAACTATGGTTGCTACTTAAGTTCCCATAAAGATTCATACCATCTGTAGCAAGTCCAAGTATTAAGTTTCTTGGCTCTACACCAAATTTTGGAAATGTTTACCAATCTTCTTCCATTGTGGGGAATCAGCTGGGTGTCGAAGAAGATTATCACACTTTTTTCATCGATGTGTCATTTCAGGTTCTTTGCATCTTTTTAAATCGTTTCAACCTAGGTATTATAGGATGGTCTTCCAAAGACATGAAATGAAAGTGATCACTCATGGCCACAATCAAGTTTTCATTTGGAGAACAACACAAAATGATCTCAACCGAAAGTTTATCAAATTTATGCATAAACTTTAATGTACACATTATAGAAAATTATGAGAAATAACTTTTTCTAACTATTCGATCGGAAAATTCAAGATTTAATATAAGTGATTAAAAGTTAAATCATTTGTACTAAATCTCAAATGTGAACTAAAGTTCACTCAATGTTTAACTATCATTATAATAAATCTTAATACAATTAAAATTATTTAAACATACAAATCTAATAATAAATATAAATTTCATCCTACAAATATTTTAAAAATTTAATCAAAAATAAAATATCAAAACATACACTAAAAATTTGTCTAATATAAAAACAATAATGATAAAGACAAAATATAACCAATACCACATATAAGGAACAAGAAACAAAGTGCAATTAGAATTAAATACAATTTAATCAAATCAAATTCCTAAAAAAATTTGGCTAACTATATGCAAAATGTGGTATCCAAAAATTTGGAAAAGGAAAACACCAAAATCACATCAGTGCGATGTATATCGAAAACCAAAAACTAAAAATTGACAGAGAATATTTGAGGGTGGTGTCACAATCGAAGTGAAGGAGTCGACGCCAGTGAGAAAGAAAAGAGAACTTGTCAAGAGAACTCGTGACTTTTCAAAAATAATGTTCATGCACGAAAACAATCTATCAAAATGAAAGAAAATCATACCCAAATCATCCAAGCAACATTCATTTGCGTTAAATGAAGAAAAAATTACTTTTGGTGGTGGTCGCACTTGTCGCTAGAATAGTTTAAAGGGCTGAGAAGAGAGAGCGCTAAGAAAGAGTGGAAGGGAAATGTTCTCTTGTGCTGTTTTTTAATTTATAAAATATCGACGAATACTCTAGGGGACCGACGTCATATCACATTAGGCGTCGGACAAGTAAGGGGACCAACGTCTAAATATGAGGAAAAAAATTGGAAGAGGAAGGAAATGAATCAGAGTTGATAGTGGCGGAAGATGACGAACTCATGAAGAAAAAATTTCGCTCTAAATACCATATAATTAAGGAGAAAGAGGCAAAAGGGTGCAAAAGGAAGAAAATATTTATTTTATTGTTAGTGATTAAAAACAGAGAGAAGAAGAGTTATATAAAGAAGAATATAACTGATAAAACAATTATCAATTATACAGACAGGTTAACCTATGTAACAATGCTCATAAACCAACCGGGTTTTTATAATAACTAGTTTAAAATAAGTAAAAGATAAGTATGATGAATTTCGTTACATGAAAAGTAAAGTATGGAGACCGTGTTTATTCATTTCTCTTAATTGTCTCTCTTATTTAATAAGTGGAGACACATTAAAAGATAAGATCGGACATTAAATCTCAAAACAATTAAAAGAATTCTTTTTAAAATACTTAGGATTTCATTTGAATAAATTAGGTTGCCAACTACACATGGATCACTGTAAATATAAGAAATACAGTAAGAGTATGCTGTTTTACCAGATACCTTTTCATAACTATTTACAAGGGCAACTGTATGCCCCATCAGAATGGTTGAATATAATTCTCATTTATTGTCATTGCATGAATTTGATTACTTATTTGAAACAAATTAGTTAAGCTTCTGTACATATAATTGTACTTTTATTTATATTTTTTTGTTAGGTTAGCTGTGATTTCCGCATTGCATTCTCAGAGGCGGAGGGAACAATGATGATACAAGTATCATGAACAAAAGTTTATTCTAAGTCTCTTTTTTGTTGTTTGAAATGCTTGAAATACAAATATACATGGCCATCTATTGTATGGGATTAAGTTAGTTATATTCTGTATGCATGTTAGTCCTGAACTTAAAATACTTTGAAGATTGAACTTCGTAACAATGTCATGTCTGCAACACCTTAAAAATGTGTTTGAATTGAGACTTTAAATGTCATCCATTATTTACTGCTTTTAGGAATTTAGTCCTTTATTTTTAATTTGCTACCCCTGTTATTTTTAATTTGCTACCCCTGTTATTTTTAAGTTTTATATTCTTTGTATATTTTTGGGGCATGGCTTTGGAAGGGGTGGGCAGGGATATAATTGTATTTCATCACAGAGAGACATATCTCTATCAGGTTTCAAATAGACCTGCGTGAGGGTGACTGCGAGTAAAATGTTAGGAAAAGGCAATGTATATAGTTATATATGAAGTTGCAGAAAGGTCATGTTATTGAAGGTGGTGAGAACCACCAAAGGTTTGATAACTTGAGGCTGTGAATTGAATTAGGTGTTAATTATTGTAGTTATCTCATATCCTTGTGGAGACTAAGTAAGAATATAAAGGAAAGGAGAGAGGAAGAGTAAACGAGATAAGGGATAAGCTGTACATATTACTTATCCGCAAAAATGGATATTTGTAAAAACGATGTGGCTGTAAATATTCATATATATTATTATTTTAACCGTTGTTGATAAAGAAACATGAGCTCTCATGGGGTGTCTTCTAGGATTATAATGTCAAATGGATTCTGTGAGAGTGTATATGTTCTATGATATCTGTCATGTATTTTCGTAATGCCTTATGTTTAAGGGAGTAGAATGGACTACCGAAAATACGTTAGTTTTTGGATCTGTCTTACTCCTTGTTATCAACCATATCGGAATGCTAGGGGTGCACCAAATTGAAATTCATTCATGTTTTAAACTTTGATTTAATTTGATGTGAAAACTGACAGAGAAATGATAAAGTGAAATGAATAGAACTTTAATCCTCATTATTCCAACCTAACAAAAGAGTCATAGAATGCTCAATATATATTAGCATATCTTGAGCAAAACGAAAGAGAATAAAAAGGAAAAGAAATACAACCTGGTCACCACTCACTAACTGAAAATAAAATATCTTGCTAATTAATATAACAAACATAGCAAAAGCACAAAAACGATATTTCTCACACTCTCCCTCAAGATGGGTGGTGAATGTTCAGCGAGTCCATCTTGAACAAATTAATGTTGAAAGGTCTGGGATAGAGTGGTTAGTGAACATATCTGTCAGTTGATGCTTCGAAGGAACATGAGAAAGAACAATGAGCCCATCAAGAACTTTAGCACGAATAAAGTGACAATCCACTTCAATATGCTTAATGCGTTCATGAAAGGAAGGATTCTTGGCCAGTTGAATGGCAGATTGATTATCACAAAATGTAGGGAAAGGAAGTGGAATTTGAAGACATAAATCATCCGCAACATATTTCAGCCATTGCAATTCACAAGCAACAAAGGCTAAAGCTTTATATTCAGCTTCAATAAAGCTCCTGGACACGGTGGATTGCTTCTTTGATTTCCAAGATATAAGACAACTCCCATAAAATACACAATAACCAGTGGTGGATTTTCTAGAGATGCAACAAGTAGCCCAATCTAAATTAGAAAAAGCTTGAAGTCTGTGAGGATTGTTGGAAGGATAAAAAAGACCTAAGCCAAGACAACCTTTGAGATATTTCAAGATTCTGAAAATAGCATTGAGATGAAAGGATCTAGGCTTGGACATGAACTGACTAACTTGCTGGACAGTAAAAGAAATATCAGGTCGGCTATTTGTTAGATACTGCAGCTTACCAATTAATCTCCAATAAGGAGTAGGGTCTGGAAGAAGATCATCATCATCATTCTTGAGCTTATCAGTAGGGTTCGAAGGAGAAGGTGCTGGTTTGCAACCAGTGAGACCAAATTCGACTAAAATTTCTAAACAGTATTTTCGTTGATTCAAGATAAGACCATGTCATGATCTAGCAACTTCAAAACCAAGAAAATATTTGAGATTGCCCAAGTCTTTGATTTTGAATTCTTGATGTAAAAATTTCTTAACATCAACAATATCCGCCATGTTATCACCAGTTAAAACGATATCATCCACATAGATCAAAAGAGCAGTAAAAGAAGTAGCAGATTGTCTAATAAATAAGGAATGATCAGCGGGACTTTGAGAAAAACCATGAGAGATTAAGGAAGTTGTGAGTTTAGAGTTCCATTGTCGAGAAGCTTGTCGAAGCCCACATAAAGACTTGTGCAATTTACAAACCAAATGAGGTTCCGAAAGAATCAATCCCGGGGGAGGTTTCATATAAACCTCTTCATCCAAATCACCACGCAAAAATGCATTATCAAAGTCAAGCTGGTGTAAAAACCATTTACGAGAAACGACAATGGAGAGAAGAAATCTTATGGTTGTGATCGTCACAACAGGTGAAAAAGTTTCAAAGCTGCTTATTCCAAAGCTTCAAGTGTTGTAGAGCATAAAATTGGCTCTATCCAGACGGTAGGCACACAGGCTAAAACAAACTCTTCATTTTTCCTTTTTGTTACTGCTGATATATAAATCACCTTTATCTCTCTAATGCAGGTTGCTTCATTAACTGTGGAGAGGCTAGCAATAACTAAATACAATCAGTCCTTAATCAAGGCTTACATCAATGGAGTGCAGGAGGCAGGAGCTTCTGGTTTGGGTTTTGCTATGCTATACTTTGTCTTTATCTGCAGTTATGCTTTGGGCATTCGGTTTAGTGCGAAAATGATAATCCAGAAAGGATACATAGGAGGAGAAGTTGTGACTGTTATATTTGTTGTATTGTATTGACTGGCTTTATGTAAGTTGTGTATTTCTTTTGGTTTCTAATAATCTATAATTTCAAATACTTGATTCTCTCTTCCTGTCTCTATCGAAGGAATCCAAGGATTAGACTTATAATATGTATTTCTGGCAAACTATATTTCGATTCACATGTTTTTTTTAACAGTGATACTTTTATCTTCATAGTGTACATGACAAAATATGTTTTTTTTTACTTCTATCTTTATTAGAAAGGGTCCTTTCACCTCTATAATTTTATATGATTTATGAATTTTAGAGCTAGATACAATGGTTGGTAAGCATGGAACTCGGCTCTCTAGGGGTCAAAAGCAGAGAGTGGCGATAGCAAGAGCGATTTTGAAAGACCCAAGAATCCTATTTCTGGATGAAGCTACAAGTGCCCTTGATACTGAATCTGAGAGAATTGTATAAGAGGCATTGGGCAGAATAACGATAAACAAAACAACTGTCATTTTTGTTAGGAATATAAGAAGAGAGAAGTAAGGGTGGAATGGTAAGAGGAGAGAAGTAAGGGTCGAACGGTAAGAGGAGAGAAGTAAGGGCCGAACGGTAAGAGGAGAGAAGTAAGAGCCGAACGGTAAGAGGTGAGAAGTAAGAGCCAAGCGGTATATTAATATCGAACGAAGGTTGGAAGAGAGGAGGAGAGCGAACGACCGAACTGTATTAGGGAAGTGAGTAGCCGAATGGTATTGGGAGGTTGCTGGAGGTTGGTGGCTGAACGGTATTAGGGAAAGTAGAAACCGAACGGCAGAATTTGAGGAGTGAGAAGAAATCGAACGGTAGAGGCGGGAAAAGATGTTAGGTTGTTAGAAGAGAGAGATAGTATAAATAATAAACAGAATGAGGGGAAAGGGCATCATCAGATATTTTGTTTTGGGATTAGACTGGACCTCTTGGCCAGTGGAGGAAGGAACACTACAGATTAAATAAAATACAAATACATACAATAATATTTCTACTGTTGAGTGTGTGAGTGAGAAGAGAGTTTACGATTTTGGTTTCTTGAGTAAAGAAACCTAACAAATTGGTCCGACCTACCGGATCTGTTTCGGAGGGAAGAAGAGCTAGCGAGAAGGAATGGTAGCGAAGAAAGGAGGGAAAATTAAACGCACTAGAAGGAAGACTGAAGGGACGAATGGCAGTGATGGAGTCGACAATGGAGGAATTGAAGGTGGAGGTGCAATCGATGACTCTCGAGTTCCGACGAACATTCGAACGATGCGCCAGGAACCGAGATTAGAGCTCCAAAGGAAGACGTGATTCCGTCAAGGCTAGACGACGACAGTCGAAAACTCGGAGGAGAAATCAATAGAAAACAGAGGAGAAGTTCGACGTAGTTGGAAGCGCGTTGAACTACCTACATTTGAAGGTGTGGATCCCATAGGCTGGATCGCACAGGTAGAGACACTCTTCAATCTCTAGAGCGTGACGGAGAAGGAGAAGATGAAGCTTGTCTATAGATGCATGGATGGAGGTTTGGCAAGCTATTGGTTCCGCTTCTGGCGGAAGAAAACCACGAATCCGACTTAGAAGATGTTCACTAATGCTCTGACGTGAAGGTTTGGCAGACTAAATCGGGCACCGATTGTGAGGAGTTGACAGCGGAGCGACAGGAGGGAAGCGTCGACAAGGACATCCAGGAGTTGGAAATTTTGGTGCCGCAAGCATCGAAAAAACCAGATCACTCTTTACTTTTTGTCTCTGTCAATCTTGGAGTTAGCATTATTACTGGTGGTGTGGATCCTTATGTGGAAGTGAAGCTTGGAAACTACAAGGGCCTCACCAAGCACTTTGAGAAAAAGTCCAATCCTCAGTGGAATCATGTTTTTGCCTTCTCCAAATAAAGGATTCAAGCTTCTCTTCTGGAGGGAGTAGTGAAAGACAAAGATGTTGTTGTGGATGACTCTGTAGGGAGAGTGATGTTTGATCTAAATGAAATCCCAAAAAGTGTGCCACCAGATAGCCCTTTGGCTCCACAGTGGTACATACTAGAAGACAAGAGACGTGAGAAAGCCAAGGGAGAGTTAATGTTGGTAGTTTGGATGGGAACTCAAGCAGACGAGGCATTTCCTGATGCATGGCATTCTGATGCAGCAACTGTTGGTCCTGAGGCTGTTACAAACATAAGATCAAAGGTTTACCTTTCACCTAAGCTTTGGTATGTCAGGGTCAATGTTATTGAGGCTTAGGACTTGGTACCAAGTGACAAAACCTGGTATCCTGAAGTCTTTGTGAAGACCAATACGAGAAATCAGTTTTCAAGAACTAGAGCATCTCAAAGTTAAACCATAAATCGCATGTGGAATGAGGGCTTGATGTTTCTTGCAGCTGAGCCATTTAAGGAGCCTTTGGTTCTGACTGCAGAAGATAGGGTTGGTCCAAACAAAGATGAAATCCTGGGAAGATGTGTCAGTCCTTTACACAATGTGCAGAGGAGGTTTGACCATAAGCCTATGAACACAAGGTGGTTTAACCTTGAAAAACATGTGGTTGTTGAAGAGGAAAAGAAGAAAGAGACCAAGTTCTCAAGTAGGATACACTTGAGGGTTTACTTGGAAGGTGGCTACCATGTGCTCGATGAATCAACTCATTATAGTAGTGATCTTAAGCCAACAACAAAGCAGCTATCGAAGGCCAACATTGGAATTCTAGAGCTGTGGATTATAAGTGCACAAGGGTTGATGCCAATGAAGACTAGAGATGGTAGAGGAGCCACAAATTCATATTGTGTAACTATATATGGGCAGAAGTGGATCCGTACTAGGACAATTGTGGATAGTCTTGCTCCAAGGTGGAATGAGAAATACATTTGGGAGGTTTTTGATCCATGTATTATTATCACAGTAGGGGTCCATGATAATGGTCTTTTACATGTTGGAGAGAAATCAGGTGCATCAAAGGATTCAAGAATAGGGAAGGTGAGAATTAGGCTGCCCACTCTTGAAGTTAATAGGGTGTACACACACCCTTATCCTCTTTTAGTACTGCATAATTCTGGTGTGAAGAAAATGGGCGAGGTGTAGTTGGTTGTAAGGTTCACAAGCTTATTTGTGATACACATGTTGTCTATGTATACACAACCTTTGTTGCCAAAGATGCACCACATCCATCCTCTGTTTGTGATTCAACTAGACAGTCTTAGGCATCCGGCTATCCAGATTGTGTCAATGAGGTTGAGCAGGGCAGAGCCACCACTGAGGAAGGAGGTGGTGGAATACATGCTAGATGTGAATTTAGGAGCTACCTGTTTGACAACTTGGGGAGAAATTAAAGTAGATTGGTGGCAACTAAGCATGAAGATGGAGTAGGATTTTGGAAAAGAGGTGACCAGAATGTTGGAAGTTAATAGGATCTAGGAAGAATGGAAGATAGTGGAAGAGGATTTGCCACCACCCAAGCCTCCAGACGTGAATTAGAGGGCGCCACCTGGGAAGAAGAACATTACGTCAAGTAACAGTTCCCTGACTTCAACCTTGCGGACAAGGTTGATTTTGAGGGGTGGAGTAATGTTAGGAATATAAGAGGAGAGAAGTAAGGGTCGAACGGTGATAACGGTAATTCTTACCATTATGTGTGGTGCAATTTTCTTACCAAATCGACTCTCTTGAAGCTTGAAACATGCTTAATCCTCTCTTTTATCTAACTTTGTGAATAAGTTTAGCTTAGGTTATACATAGGAGTTTTCATCACTAATTCCTCAAGTTTCTAGGCAATTTGTGTGCTTTGGAGGTGCATCTAAACTACCAAGAGTGGGAGCCTAGGAAAAGCTACAAAAAGCAAGTGTTTTGAAGGATCATGGAAGGTTTCTCACGCCAGGGTGCCCCAGAAGGGGGGCTGAGCCCCATTTTCTGCGCAGACCTCGCGCCTGGGCGCCCTAGACAGGGGGCGGGCGCCATTCTTCACACAATTCCTGCGCAGACCTCGCGCTTGGGCGCCCTAGAGAGGGGGGCTGGGCGCGACTTTTGCTGACATGCCACCCTAGACCTATTTGGCTTCCATTCAACGAGGGTGCCATCTTCTTGGCGGCTAAAGCTCGAAACATCATTTTTGGACCTCCGGGAGCTGGTTTTGAGCATTGGGAACTCTCCATTCTTCCTCCTTGGGTCTCCATCTCTTCCATTTTCTTCCATTGTAAGCTCAAGCTCTCCATGACTAGGGAGAGCTAAGTTCATTTTGTTGGGGAATGATTTAACTACGAAACTTTCTTGTAAATGCACTTGTGTTTAATTAATATAAGCTTCTTTCATTTATTGTGAGTGTTTATTTCCTTCTCTTAAAGCTTGTTGTGACTTGATCAACCATAGCATGATTCTTAGGTTTGCTTGATATTGGGAAGTATTGTGTGAACCTTGAACTGGAATAAACACCTAAAGGAAATTGTGTCTAGGGATAGAGCTTGGCCCTTTAGTTGCCTTAAACCATTATTCTTAATGCAGATGAACTTTTTAGGTTACCAAGGGATTGGAATTTAATGAGTGAGTCTAGGCTCTCTCTACCAAGGGATTGGGTTTGAGTAATGTAGTAGGTTGACATGAGCAATTAAATGAAGTAGTAGTAATGTGCATTTGCATGAGAGTGTAGTAGGTAAAATCATTCTCCAACATCTTCATTCCATATCATATCATCTTTAATCAATTAATTTTCAAGTGTTTTAACTCCAAAAAGTTCAATCTATCACTTATGTATGATGTTTATTTTCATTGCACTAAATTCACATTAAATGGAAATATTCTTTAGTCTAAATTAGTTAGATAATTATACAATTGTAAAGTGTCATACGAGTCTCTTGGGATACAATATTCGGTCTTACCGGTTTATTACTTAAAACGATTTGGTACGCTTGCCAAAGAGTTAACAAACGGTAAGAGGAGAGAAGTAAGGGTTGAACGGTAAGAGGAGAGAAGTAAGGGTCGAACGGTAAGAGGAGAGAAGTAAGGGCCGAACGGTAAGAGGAGAGAAGTAAGGGACGAACGGTAAATGGAGAGAAGTAAGAGTCGAACGGTAAAAGGAGAGAAATAAGGGCCGAAGGGTAAAAGGAGAGCGAATGACCGAACTGTATTGGGGAAGTGAGTAGCCGATTGGTATTGGGAGGTTGGTGGCCAAACTGTATTAGGGAAAGTAGAAACCGAACGGTAGAATTTGAGGAGTGAGAAGAATCCGAACGGTAGAGGTGAGAAAAGATGTTAGGTTGTTAGAAGAGAGATATAGTATAAATAGTAAATAGAATGAGGGGAAAAGGCATCATCAGATATTTTGTTTTGGGATTAGACTGGACCTCTTGGCTAGCGAAGGAGGGAAGGCTTCCTTGAGAACACACTACAAGAAAAAATACAATTACATACGACCAAAATTCGTATGTAAGACCTAAAATCCGTATATAAAATAGTGTTACATACGGATTATATACGGACAAAAATCCGTATATAAAATGATCGTAGCTAAATTATATACGGATATATCCGTATATAATTTATATACGGAAAAATCCGTATATAATTTATATACGGAAAAATCCGTATATAATTTATATACGAAAAAATCCGTATATAAATTCTGTATATAATTACCTGTATATAATTATGTACGGACAAATCCGTATATAATTTTTATATAATTATATACGGATAATCCGTATGTAATCCGTATATAACTTTATAGTTTTATAAAAAAAAAATTAGATAATTCCACGTTTACACCTAATACCTAAAAATTTCATATAATTGATAAGAATCAAACATAACTGTTAAATTGCCAGAAAAATTGCCAAATATATTCATAATATATAATGTATAATATAATTACAAGATTACAAATGTAACAAATTTACATATGATTGTGCTTGAACCAAATAATTAAAATATGAAAACTTTATTAGATAATTCTATAAATAGAACTTAAAAAAATACAACTCTTATTCATAAAGACAATTACAAGAATGATTTTACATTTTCTAACGGTTTCCTGACCAAGTAAACACTAGCTCCTATAGCCTTAAGCAGTGCCTGAACCAAAAATTAACAAAAAGTTTAGTTGAAACACATTTCAATATATATGGACAAATAAAATATTTAAAGAAAATTTCAAAAACCATTAAAAGTTCTCTAACAGATGATGGCTTAGAATTAGGGGATAAAAAAGATCAATCAAATTGAACCACAAATCTCAGCAAATTTCAGAAACCATTAAAAGTTCACTGACAAAATCTTCTTTAATTTCTACTATCCCAAACCACAAATCTCTACTTCCGTTCTCTTGAAATGCTACCAACAGGCTAACATGGTTGCTATAATTGAAACATAAATAAATATAATATAAATATACCACTGGAAGGATTTCTACGCCCCTCAAAATTTGGATCATCACATACAATTGCTTCAAGTCCCATGAAAGCTTGCCACCAAAAATGTTCCAAACACCATTTGGACTCTGAAACAAATAAAAGTTGTTGATTTATATAAAAGCCACTTGATGGTCTTCATTATGAACTGTGACTTTAAAAAAATTGCCCCAAATTTCATACGCCAATGTAGTGCTAGATACAAAAATTGCATAATACTTAATATTAACAAATATGGGCATATATAGTAAAATGCAATTTTCTTGTAGTGTAAATATAGAAAATAGAATAAAAGAAAAATAAATAAATTAAGTATAACTCACGGTGCAGCAAAGATAAAAAAAACACACGGCCCATGGACAACTAAGCATTCATAAAACATGTACGTTGGGATAAAAAGAGGGAGCAGCTACTGAAGGGAATATTATCCTCAATGAAAAAGCTTGCACACGGACATGGAGAAGGGGCCACTACTAGACGGAAGAGTTGGCTCATGGCTGGCTGGTTTTCCCTTTAAAAATGAAGAGACACACAAGAGGAAGGGGACGACTCGGAGTCTGGACACTACTATTGGTTACAGAACTCACGACAACACACACACTCTGGGTTTTTGGTTTGGAACTTTTGGCTGTCAACGTTTTTGTTGGGGAGACACTACTCTCTTGGCTGGAGTTCTCTGCAGAACATCAAATTGGTTGGAGAGCAAGGAGTAGAGTAGATGTCACGGCTGCTGGAAGAGAAGAGTTCTGGCTGAGTTTTGATGAGCACGGCACCCAGCAGAGAATGGAGTTTAACTTCAATAGGTTCTGTGTGTCTTACTCTTAATGCTTGAACAAAGAGTGAATTTATTGTTCTAAACATGTGTAAGAAAACGTACCCTTCCCTCTTTGCTGTTAACGTGTTTATGTAGTATCATTTCCAATTTGAATTGCATTTGGTTGCTTATTTTACTTGCATCTTATTTTATTCCATAAGCTTTTTACTTCTACACGGCTGTACTCAATGTTTGTTGTGATGGAAGAGTAGAATATTTATTTAATTGCTTTTAGGAAGAGATAAGTTCTTGGTTTTGTTAGAAGAAAGTGTGATATGATGACAGAAAAGTGGTCACGGCATTTTGCAATGAAAAACACATCATTCTTTAAAATTCAGAAAAAGTTTGTCTAGAAGTGTGACTTATGCCATGATGAATAAAAAAATGAAGGTGGAAGCTAGATGGGAATAGGTGTGACGGTTTTGGGGAGAGAAAAGGAGTGTATTTTAACTCTTTGTGGAAGTTAACGTGCAGCATGTTAGAGATTACTTTGTTTTCTTCTTTTAGTGGATGTAATTGTCATAGCTTGTTGATTTGATGGGAGAATGGAAGATGGAAGCAAAAGTCGTGTAGATGTGACATTGGTTTTGTACTACAATTGAATATTTAATTTGGGTTCATGCTGAGAATGAATTGGAGGTGCATGTTTGACCATAGTAGGTGAAGTGGTATGCATGGTTACGTGTTGGAGGTGCCACTGGTGGAAGCAAAGAGAGCTCTTATATGAATTAAGATTGGGTGGAAGGGTGTCACCGAGAAGAGTTGCTGCTGTCACGTCTTGGGGAGCAGCTGCACGCATACGGAAAGTTGGAGAGGAAAGGAGAAGCATTGAGTTATTTTCTTGGAGAATGAAGGATTGGTGTTACGTTTTGGGAGCAACACATAGCATGCGTAGAAGTGAGGCATTCAGAAGTAGGGTGACTAAATCAAAGACCACTAAAAGACAAAATGAGGATAAGATGCATATCTTGTTCATCACAAAGGGAAGCCACCCACATGTACCATAGCAGCCACCACGCCACACCTCAACACGCCTCTCTTTTCCACCTTTCCTTTCAAATCTTATATATATATATATATATATATATATATATATATATATATATATATATATATATATATATATATATATATATATATATATATATATATATATATATATATATATATATATATATATATATATATATATATATATATATATATATATATATATATATATATATATATATATATATATATATATATATATATATATATATATATATATATATATATATATATATATATTCCTTTTTCTACTTATCATCCCTTATAATATCACTCTCACTCTGTATATCACTCTGTAATATTAGTATGATCATTATTATTACATTAGTTAATTTAATTTCTTTTGATAAGTAATACATCTTTTAATTAAAAGTTTTTATAATATGGAATATGTATACAGAATCGTATATCAATTTAAAACAGAACATCAAACTACAAATTAACTAAAATAGAAACAACACATGTTAAAACTAACATACTTTACTACATCCATAACCACATTTCAGTACTTTACTACATCCATAACCAAATTTCAGTGACTAACGAGAATGACACAATGCAATTGAACATCAAACAATCACAAGGCTAATTTACCTCCCCACACTAAATACAAATAAAAGGTTAGAACCACTTACTTGGGTTTTGATGTCACTGTTTGACCAGAAAATGGGGAAACTTTTTACCTGATGATTTCAAGTCACAACATGCATTGTATCAATTAAAAAAACTAGTTTTATAGTACAAGGACAACATAAAGGTACATGGACAAAAAAAGAGGGGCATTAACTTTGTAACATATCTACTACTGTACTAAAATGCATATGTAATTATTTTACTGAGTAACCAATGACTTCATTGCTTCATGTATTGTCCTCTGCCTAGACTAATCATATTGTTAAATAAATGAATATTATTGCAATATATGTTGGATGCTAATTAAGTCATAACCAAGTCCTTAAATCCAAACAGTTGGAATTTGTTGATGTGGAGTTATCACAACTTCCAAAGGGTTCACACTTGCCATAAAATTCACATTTATTTTGATCCACCTCAAGTTCCAGAAACTTGGTTCTTTTAAAAAATAAAACTCTACCAATTTTAATGTGCCATATGGGGTTACGGTAAGGATTCCAAACATTGCAGGTTTTTCAAAGTTGTATGTTAGATATGCATTTCCATTATCATTAGGCTCAAAACGCCACCCATATATGTCAATTTCCCTACACACACATTAGACCACCCTTAAGTTTGAAAACTCTAAAAGCTGGAACAAAATGAATGAAATTAACTGACAAATTTCTCCTTTTGCTAGAATTTATCATTGTTCCATCTTTAATCAGCGTAAGAGCACCACTTTGAGAGCATTGATCAGTTCCAAAGTCAGGAAACTGAAGTTAACATTTGTTTTGACTCATTAAACATGGTTCATTGAGTTTTAGCCAACTATCTTGTTTCTTTGGTATGGTTGTTGATTTCACAGGCATGGTTGTTCTTTTATGACAGCAAGAGGGAGACAGCTAAGATGTTTGAAGACAAAAGTAGATTTTGGGATGGAATTGGTTGGTGTGCAACAATTATTGTTTTTGTGACAGTGTTAAAAAAACACAGTGTGTTCAAAGAGCTTTAGCAAATAAACTAGGAGTGTAGAAAAAGGTATTTTTTGCATTAGGAGGCAAAATCTGCTTCATGATCCTCCCAATTTTGGCTATTGTCAATAAATGGTCTTATTCCTTAATGCCACTATGTTTAGGATTGGAGGAACTGCCTCCAACATATTCCACCATCTTTGGAAGGGGGTAAGGAAGGATTAGAAGAACTACCTCCAACATTGTTCTCTGTTTTCAGATTAGAGGAACTACCTAGCCAGCTGCATGTTGCAACTATTATTGAACTTATTGCAAATATATATGTACTCTTTGTTATGCCCTTCCCGTGCCATATTATGCCCCATATATAGTTATATATACATTTCAAATGGAAACAACTTCAAACCAGGAAACAACTTCAAACCATGTTACCACTTTTTTGAAAAAATAGGATCCACTAACATGATTGTCAAAACCATGATGACTAATATCTGAAAGCAATAAAAGCACCCAAAACGAAGCAAACCATTTTCAGTGACTAGTTTTGGTCAAGACCCATTTTCAATAACAGCCAATAAAAAGAAACCAAAATATAAGCAATTCAAACTTACCAAATGTAGAAGGCAATAGCAGCTCGATCTTATCTCTTCCACTTCGAAGAAACCAACCTAGGGTTTCCAAATTCGCGATTTCAAACCTCGAAAAAACAACGACCAAAAATAGGACAATGTAACAACACCCAGAGAAAAGATAACTCAAACAAACCTCAAATCTAAACGATTCAAACTTACCAGGAGCAAAACGCAACTACAACTCCAGCTTATCTCTACCACTTCGAAGAAACCAACCTAGGGTTTCCAAAGTCACAATTTCAAACCTCCAAACAACAAAAAGAGAAAACGAAATCAAAAATAATCCTCAAAGCTTCGATTACTCACCGTGTTCGACAAATGAAATCTGAATCCACACAAATCGCGAGTGGTGACGTGGAGTGCGGGTTTCACTGAACCAGAGGCTCGCTGCCGGCGAGGTGGACTGACAGCGGAGAAGAGAGTGCAGTGAAGAAGTGGACTGAAGGTTCGAGAAGAGGGAGAAGAGGGAGAAGAGGGAGAAGTGGACTGAAGGTTCGAGGAGAGGTTCGAGAAGAGGGAGAAGATGTGTTTTTTTCGAGAGTGATAGAGGGGGGAAATTTTGGAGCTTTCAGTTTAATTTTTATTTGTTTTTTTTTCTAAAATCAGCTTATACACAGATATTAGATACGAACTATCCCTGCAAAGCTTCAAGTTCAAAGGCGCCAACGTTATGTACGGCAATTATATACGGATCCTCCGTATATAAATATTTTTATTATTATATACGGATTTATCCGTATATAATGGATTTCCCAATATCCGTATATAAGATCCGTATATAATATGTTTATTACATACCGATCTAATCCGTATATAATGATCCGCGGGTAACTAGCTATTTTCTTGTAGTGACATTTACTTGTATTTTCTTCTTTCTTTACACCATAGATTGAATAAAATACATATACATATAGTATAATTTCTGCTATTGAGTGTGTGAGTGAGAAGAGAGTTTACCATTTAGGTTTCCTGAGTAAAGAAACTTAACAAGTGATATCGTTGTTGTTTTCCATCAAGGAAAAATAGTTTAAAGAGGTAAACATATAATATAGTAATAGTATCTTTTCCATGACTTACATTTTTTAGGAGGGTCATAAAAATTTAAAACATGTTGTTTATATTCCTCGTTGCATGACTAAAAGGAAAATTTTATCAGGTTCACACAATGAGCTTACCAAGGATCCCGAAGGAGCCTATAGCTAGCTCATCAGACTACAAGAAATTAAGAAATCAGAACAGAACGCAGAAGACAGAGAAAACAAGAGGGTATATCGCAGTCTAGAAGTCAAGTAAAAGGTCTTCTTTTTTACGATCTATAAGCTTAGAGTCACCAGGAGTTGGAAACAGAGGTTGTCGTTCACTCAGCAATATTTGATGTGCCCACATCTGCTGGCTTTATAGAACCCGTCGGTGAGGGTCCCCAAGATCATCCTACAACATCTCGTTTACTACCAGAAGTGCCTCTTCGTCGCCTGGGTTACCTAAACAAGCCAGGTCAAACAACTTCCAACTTGGGCCATCTAAACAAGCCATCTATCCAAGTGAGTGTTCCTTTATTTCATTCCAAAAGTATAGATGCTGTTGTTTTTTCCTTTTTGTCGTTACTTATTGTTTTTGCAATTTACTTTTCAAACTCTAATCCATGGATTGAATAGACATTATTACTCCATAGCAATCAATTACAGTAAGAATGAACTCGAAGAGAAGATGCTGCTTTTTTGTGTCTCTGTGATGTTGGCTTAGTTGGTGCTCTTGTTTTTGTTTGCTACTGATTTTCTGGATACTTACTTTTAAAGAAAGCTACCATGATTTGCTGTGTTGTGAATGATGATTTGTCCTATGGCTTAGTTCTGAACCAGTCTTCCTCTCCCCTTGCTTTCTAGTCAGTCATGGTGTGTTTTGTATTTGATCTTCCAATCATGGTTGTGGTCTTTAATTATTGAAGTGGTTGAACATTGAGAGCATGTAAATATTGTGAATTTTCATATAGATTAATATATTATGTTGAATGCTCAAGGAAATATTTTAAAAATTAAAATCTATTGTTATCTTTTAATTTAAAGGAAACAACTGTCTGTTAAGAGATTGAAAAGTCTCATTGTTGGAGTTGGCTGTCTGTATTTTGAGAGAATTTACATGAATCTTAACTTGCAAGAACTCGTAAAAGAAATCTATGAAATTGCAAGCAACATAAATGGAAATGAAAAGTAAAATGGAAAACAATAAATCAATGAAACTGTTGGTTATTTTATTGAAGGAAAGGTTGAGAGAGTGGAACAGAGAAAACTGAGAGAATGGAACAGAGGAATATTAAACTGCTTAATATATTATTTTTTGGAGTGCAATTGCTTTTATAAAGCAAATAAGTGAACGTAAATGTACAAAAATGTTGGCCTCTATAACCACTAACAAACTAGTGCTCTTAGTGCCTAGAAAATAGCAAATAAATTCTACTAGTCAACATGACTTTTATTTTCCTAAAAAATAGCATAACATATAATTTTAATTTTTTAATTTCCAATAGTCATTAATCAACACTCCTCCTTGACTTTGGAACTGCAAACTCCAAGCTTTTGTCTCAAGAACTCAAATCTAGATTTTGGAAGTGCCTTGGTTAGGATATCAGCCACTTGATCTTCTGATTTGCAGTAGACTAGTTTCACTTATCCTTCTCTTTGAACTTCTCTTAAAAGGAAAAGTTTTATCTTAAAATGCTTTGTTTTGCCATGAAAAACTGGATTATTGGCAATTGAAATTGCAGCTTGATTATTCACAAAAATCTTTGTGCTGTCTTCTTGTTCTATGTGTAAATCAGTCATGATCTTCCTTATCCAGACAGTTTGATTTACAGCAGCTGCAGCAGCAACATACTCTGCTTCTGCTGTTGATTGTGCTATAATTTCTTGTTTTTTGGAACACCATGAAAAAACTCCAGAACCAAGTGAGAAACAATAACCATAAGTGCTTCTCATATCATCAACACATCCTGCCCAATCACTATCTGAATAACCATGAAAACTTAAGCTTTCAACTTTCTTGAACCATATACCATAATCAATTGTGCCTTTAACATATCTAAGAATTCTTTTTGCTGCTTGAAAATGAATTTCACTAGCACAATGCATGTACCTTGATAACAAACTCACTGAATGCATGATGTCTGGTCTGGTGGCAGTTAAATACATTAAGCATCCAATTAAGGATCTAAACAGCTTTTCATCAACCTTTTCAGCACCATCTTCTCTGCAGAACTTTTCTTTTTGGTTCATTGGAGTTGCAGCTGACTTACACTCTCCCATGTTGAACTTCATAAGCACTTCCTTTGCATACTTTTCTTGGCACACAAATATTTCATTTTTCTTTTGTTGCACTTGCATACCAAGAAAAAATGTCATCTTTCCAAGGTTTGTCATTTCAAAGACATTTTCCATTTCTTCTTTAAACTTGTCAATCATCTCCTTATAATTTCCTGTAACAAATAAGTCATCAACATACAGAGATACCATAAGTATATCTTCATTCACCTTTTTAATATATAAGGTGTACTCACTCAGACTTTTCACAAAGCCTAAGCTCATTAAATGTGCATCAATTCTGCTATACCAAGACCTTGGTGCTTGTTTCAAACCATATAATGCCTTTTTCAGTAGATAAACCTTGTCTTCTTGTCCTTGAAGAGCAAAACCTTCTGGCTGTTCCACAAAAATTTCTTCCTCCAAATATCCATTCAAAAATGTTGATTTTACATCCAATTGATGTATAAGCCAGCCCTTTTGTGCAACTAGTGCTAGCAGCAATCTTATTGTGTCTAGCCTGGCAACTGGGGCAAATGTTTCAGAGAAATCCATCCCAAACATCTGAGCATATCCCTTGACAACAAGTCTTGCCTTGTACTTGTTCATAGAACCATCGGGATTGAACTTGGTTCTATAAACCCACTTTACTCCAATGGCCTTCTTATGACTAGGTCTATCCACCAACTCCCACGTCTGATTTTTTTCAATCATTTTGAGCTCCTCTTCCCTAGCATTTATCCATTTTTTGTCAGTTGCAGCCTCTTCATATCCACCAGGTTCCATGACAGCAACATTACACCTTTGATAGATGTCAGAAAGCAATCTTGTTCCTCTGACAGGTTCATCATCCACATCTTCATTATCCTCCTGCAATCCAAGCTCATTGTTGCCTTTCCAGTTCAAACAATCAAATTGTTCAAGGAATTTGTTGTCTTTCCAGCTCCAACAGTCAAACTCCAAGAATTTCACATCCCTGCTAACAATGACTTTGTTTTTGTGTGGAAGATAGATCCTGTAGGCCTTTGAAATCAAGCTATAGCCTACAAAAATTCCAGGTTCTGCTTTCTTGTCCAATTTGTCTCTCTTAATATGAGGAATATAAGAGAAACACAAGCAACCAAATATCTTTAAATTAAACAGCTCAGGCTTGTAACCGTACCATGATTCAAAAGGCGTTCTCTGTTGTAAAGCTTTTGTTGGCAGTCTATTGAGTAAAAACACTGCAGTATTTGCAGCCTCTGCCCAGAATTTTTTAGGCAAATCTTTGTCATGAAGTAAGCACCTAGGCCATCTCCATAATCGTCCGATTTTTCCTTTCTGCGGTGCCATTTTGCTGAGGTGAATAAGGGGCTGTAAGCTGGTGTTCTACACCTGTATCTTCACAAAACTTGTTAAATTTTTTTGAAGTATATTCAGTTCCATTGTCAGATCTGATCATCTGCATTTTGCACTTGCTTTGATTTGCCACCGAAGTTTTAAACTTCCAAAAAATGGCAGCAACTTCATATTTAAACTTCATAAAATATATCCAACACATTCTTGTCATGTCATCAATGAAAATAATATAATACCTACTGTCATTCAATGATGGTGTGCTCATAGGTCCTCCAACATCTGTATGTATCAATTGTAGATTTTGTATAGCCCTCCAAGTCTTGTTTTGTGGAAATGGGAGTCTTGTTTGCTTTCCATACTGACAAGCAATGCATGTAGGAGATTCTTCTTCTATATCAGGTAAGCCTCTGACCATGTTATTCTTCTTCAAGAATATTAGAGCATTGTGGTGAAAATGGCCCAATCTTTTATGCCAAAGTATTGTATTGCTGACCTCTTTGTGCACTGCAGCATGTTCTTCACTCATGAAGTCCAAAGCAAAGCTTTTTCTTTTCATTCTAACTTTAAATACTTCCTTGCCTGCTGAATCTTTGATTATGCAATTTTTATCTTCAAATAACACCTTATAACCTTTTTCAAGAAATTGAGGAACACTCAACAGGTTTTGGTTAATTTCTGGAACATATAAAACATCTGAAATTAGTTTCAAACCTGTTTGACCTTCAATTGCCACTGTTCCTTTGCCTTTTACTGCAATATATGCTCCATTACCTACTCTGACTTTAGAAAGTGCAGTTTTGTCAAGTTCTTTAAAGAGCTCTCGATCATAACTCATATGATTTGTGCAACCACTGTCTATGAGCCAACTTTCTGTGGAGCTATTGGCAGCAAAGCATGTAACAGCAAACAATTGTTCCTCTTGTGGTTGATCCTCAGCAACCTTAACTTCTCCTTGTTGTTGATGAGATTTGTAAATCTTTTCCATGTGCCCTAGCTGCCCACACTTATGACACTTTACATCAGGTCTCCACCAGCACCTTTTTTGTGGATGATTGGTTTTTTTACAATGAGGACAAGGTGGAAAAACCTGATTAACATTACTCTTGCTGATCTTGTTTAATCTTCCAGGTTTGGTGTCATTGTTCTGCTTCTTTTTCTGTTTGTTGCCATTGCTCTGAAATTGGACTTGAAAAGCACCCTCCACAGATCCTTCTTGCCTCATAAGTCTTCTTTGCTCTTGGGCCTGTAAGGCATGCATCACCTCTGCCAAAGTGATTTTAGATAGATCCTTTGTGTTCTCCAAGGTAGCTATAGAAGCTTCATATCTCTCTGGTACTGATACAAGAATTTTTTCAACAATTCTTGAATCAGAAAAAGTGGTGCCCAGCAATCGTACGTTGTTGGCAATGCCAAGCAACGTATTTGAGTACTCTTTTATGGTGTCTGATTCTTTCATTCGCTGCAGCTCAAATTCTCTCATTAAATTCAATACTTGCATGCTTCTAATCCTCTCATCTCCTGCATATTCTTCCTTCAAGTAATCCCAAATTGCTTTTGCTGTGTTGTGAGACATGATCCTGGTGAAAATTATTTTTGAAACACCAGAAAATAAACATGCCTTTGCCTTTGCTTTTCTGGTTTTTTTCTCCTTGTAGGTTTTCATCTGGGCTATAGTGGGGTTGTCAGGCAGTGGAGCAATTTCGTAATCCTCCTCCACTACTTCCCAAAGATCCAAAGCCTCTAGGAAGTTCTTCATTTTTATGGCCCAAAGATCATAGTTATCTCCATCAAAGATAGGAGGAGCAACTTGAGAGAAACTTGTTTCAGCATCCATAGGTCCCGTAAGCCGTAGCTCTAGATACCAATTTGTTGGTTATTTTATTGAAGGAAAGGTTGAGAGAGTGGAACAGAGAAAACTGAGAGAATGGAACAGAGGAATATTAAACTGCTTAATATATTATTTTTTGGAGTGCAATTGCTTTTATAAAGCAAATAAGTGAACGTAAATGTACGAAAATGTTGGCCTCTATAACCACTAACAAACTAGTGCTCTTAGTGCCTAGAAAATAGCAAATAAATTCTACTAGTCAACATGACTTTTATTTTCCTAAAAAATAGCATAACATATAATTTTAATTTTTTAATTTCCAATAGTCATTAATCAACAGAAACAATAGTGAAAAAAAATGTAAATCTGCATTGAATTAAGAGTTGAGTACAAGTGAAAGAGGTTAAGACCCCATTTACCATGTGATAGTTGGAAAAACTCTGCTCAAATTGTAGTCTGGTTCTCTAACTTCCTTCCAGCGTAAACTCTCCAAAACTCCTGATAAAAATGGTCAAAGCTACTCTCCGTAAAACTGAAATTGTTGGAATGTAAAGGTATAGGTGATCTGGGCTTTTCTTCTTTCTACTCTAACCTATTTAAAGAAAAAGAATACAAAGAATGAAGAACTAAAAACTCTTTCTTTATACAATGTATTTCCTTAACCAACCCAGCTCCATTACGACAATTCAAAGGCTTCTACAATGAAACTACCCTCCAGAAAAGGTGAGTGGTGACCTTATGTTTACACGTTGGTAAGCACTCAACAACTCACGAAGGATGTTCAAGCACCTCCAACCCCAACAAAAACATTTGTGGCTCGGCGCCTTCCAAACCTGTTCAAACCTCCACGTGACAGCCATTCTGCAGCCCCGTCTGATCACCAATGCGATTGGCTGGCAGATGTAGTAGTGTCACTCGACTTGTTCATGAAGGGGTTTGGTTGGGTTGAGGAGTTTGTTCAACAGTGCACACAAAATTGGATTCATGCATTGTGCTTTCCATGCATATGAACAATTTTGAGGTCCTCTTAGCAATGCTAGGAAGGGAGTACTTATGTCCATGGGTTTTGATGAGCTTAGAAGCTCAAGGGACTCTTTTTATAGACCTTGGAATGGAGACATATGATAGAATGATTGTTGGAGAGCATTCACAGGATACACAGATCTTGATGTGAATCTAGTAAGGGTCAAAGAACTTACAAATGTCTAAACTATTTTATGACATACTTGGAAAACGTCTAAAGTACCTTATAATCTACTTGGCAAACACCCCAAATACCTTACGATGTACTTAGAAAACAACCAAAGTATTATCCGACCTACTCAAAAAACAACCCGAGTATTTTACAAATGTCTGATCATGAACTTACTTCTTACGAGTGTCAGACCATGAACTTACATGGGAAACTCCAAGAACTTTATTAGTGTCCGATTATAGACTTAGTCAAGAGTATAAATTAAGCATACAAAAGCGTGACAATATAAGTGTTTGAGTACAACTCAATCAAGAGCTAAAAACAACATATATAAATTAATTCATTTGAACAACATGGTTCATCTACAGAAGTACAACTCAATCAAGAGTTAAAAGTAACATATATAAATTCGTTCATTTAAACAACATGGTTCATCTACAAAAATTAACTTTCATGCTCGGAGGACTTATATACTACCTGGCATATATTTACAATATTAATATTGTTAGAATCGCTGCAGCGGAATTGTTAGCGTGGAATAACAAACCAAGAGGGTTTTTAATACTAACGTGTGCCTTTTAATTTCTACTCAATTAAACTTACCAAGCAAATAATAAAGACAAATAAAGAGAGTAAGGTTGAGAGAAATTTGCACAGATGATTTTATCCTGGTTCGGATCTTACCAATCCTACGTCCAGTCGCTTATCTCAAACAAGATAAACCTTTTTCACTAACACAAAACAATTACAAATTACAATCACAAAGAAACACAATTTGTAAAAGTTTAGAAACCACCTCTCTTGATACCACAAGAGATGAACCTACACCTCCTTTGAGTCTTCACAAAGGATGAACACCTCCTCCGAATACTTCATGAAGGATGATTCTCTTCCGAACACCTCCTTAGACACACCAAGGATGAACCGGCTATTTCCTTTGTCACCGTAGTAGCACTTCACCAGCTCCACAGACAAGAGTTTCACAAGCCGAATAAGAGCACACAAGTCTCAATGATTTATGAGTACTAGAGCACAAGGGAAGAGTTTTTTTTGAGATAAAGAGAGAGCCATTTTATAGACTCAGCCTAATACCCTTCCATTCTTCGAAAACGGGCCATCTAACGCATTTAATCGATTAACATAAATATTAATCGATTAATAATGAGTACAACAGCTAGTTTTTCAAATCTAAAACCCCCAACGGCTAGTTTTTCAAATCTGAAACCTCCAACGGCTAGTTTTTCAAATCTGAAACCCCCAACGGCTAGTGTTAATTGATTATTCTCAGGAATAATCGATTAACTAAATAAATCAAATATAAATTACAAGAATCAACCCTAATACATATTTGAGCACTATTACATCAACTTTGATTATTATAAAAGCTTTATAAAATACAGAGATCTTCAATTTGTCTTTGTGGATCTTGACTTGTGCAAATTTGTTCATCATCAAAACTACATCTTTGATTTTTGCTAACATTCTCCCCCTTTTTGATGATGATCAAAAACTCCTTTGATTTAAAGCTTTTAGTAATAATCTGGATATAACACAACTATGGAAGAAAAAGTGCATTAGTGAATAAACACAAATAAGCAAATAAGCTTAAATAAGCTTTAAACACTTTCTCCCCCTTTTTGATCATAATTAAAAAGGTGTGTTTGATGTTCTCCCCCTAAGATAATACTCCCCCTTAATAAAAGCATGTATGCATATGAGCTAAAAATATTTCAAATTTAAAGATTCATTCAAACATACACAATAGGATATTTAAAGTAAATAATTTTAGGATGAAGAACTTATAAAACATTGTTTAAACATACATTGAACTATATAAGATAGGAATTTTAAAGCATACAAAAATATGGCTAGTTTTTCAAAATTGCAAAACTGGAACGCATTTAAAAATTCAATCCTAAGATATTTCTAAAGATTCTTAGATCTCTTCTAATGTTTACCCCTTTAGATATGCCTCCAACTTCGTAATGATAATCCTCCAGGTTGTTTCCACATTTTGTTTAGATCTTCATCTTGAGGATTGTCATCATTCTTCGCTTCATTTGTTGTCTTCTACAAATCTTCATCATTGCCTGCATCTAATTCAACTGACTCAAGAGGTTTTGCCTCAAGGTCTACAATTTCATCAAAGACAACATGCACACATTCTTCTATTTCAAATGTTTTCCGATTGAAAACTATATATGCTTTGTATATTAGAAAATATCCAAAAAAATAGTTTCATCGGCCTTGGAATAAAATTTTCTTAAATTTTGTTTTAAAGAAATTCTAAATATTAAACAATAGGTACCCAACTACTTGTATGGGTCCTTTGGGTTAGATTTAGAAAAAAGAAATCATTTTACAACCGAAACATATCTACCACTTGGAACACCATAATGCTTAATTTTACATTTATTTGAAGTATGACCCTTTTTCATACAATAAAAGCATGATACAAAGTTTGTGTTCCTATAAGTTGTTCCTTTTTCTACCCATGTTCTACGGGTTCTATTATTATGTTTATTTTTAATTTTAGGAACATACTTATTTTTAACAACCTTATTTTCGTTATTTTTACTACATTCTCCTAAGGTTGTGTGTTCTAGTAGTTTCCTAAAATTTTCACAAGAAGCACATTCATCACTACTAGTAAATTTACCCTTTTCAAAAAATAAAACTTTATTTTTCAAATCTTTATTTTCTTCAAAAATATTTTCAAAATTTAATTTTAAATTTTTATTTTCTTCAAGAATATTTTCAAAGTCTGATTTCAAATTTTTATTTTCTTCAGAAATATTTTCAAAATTTAATTTTAAATTTTTGAAATCCTTTTTCAATTTCTTATGAGCTTTATCTAATTTTTCAGATTCTACTATTAAAGCAGCATAAGTTTCATGCAATTTATCTTCACTAATTTGACTATAATTATCAGAATTGCTAGATGTACTTACTTGGCTTCCAGCGTCGTCGTTCACCACTAAACAAATGTTTGCTTCTTCATCAGATTCGCTCAAATCGAAAATTGTTTCGTTGTCATCTTCCCATGCAATGTAGGCATTCTTTTTCTTGAAGAATCTTTTCTCCTTTTTGTCTTCACTCTTCTTTTGATTTGGGCAGTCTGCTTTTAGGTGCCCCCTTTCTCCGCAACCATAACATTTATGGTGTGAGGAAGATCCTTGATTTTCTTTCTTTTCGAATTTTAATCTTCCTTTGTCTTTTGATTTCATGAACCTGTTGAGCCTTTTTATCATGAGTCTCAAATTTTCTTCTTCGCCTGAGTCTTCATCTTCCGATTTACCTTTGCTTCTTTCAACCTCCGACTTTAATGCCAAACTCTTCTTCTTGTTTTTGGCTTTTGCTTCTTCTTCATCAAGTCTTCCAAGATCTAGTTCATGTTCCCTCAACTTTCCAAAGAGTGTCGCCATAGTCATGGTGTTGAGGTTCTGTGACTCCGAGATTGCAGTCACCTTTGGTTGCCACGACCTGTCTAAAGACTTCAAGATTTTAATGTTAAGTTCATCGGTATCAAATGACTTACCCAGTCCAATGAGATGATTGACAATGTTGGTGAAGCGTTTTTGAACGTCTGAAATTGTTTCTCCTTGCTTCATCCGGAACATTTCATACTCTTGGATTAAGGAGTTCTTCCTTGCCCTCTTTACATCATCTGTTCCTTCATGCGTCACTCTGAGTACGTCCCACATTTCTTGAGCAGTTTTGCAGACAGAGACCCTGTAGAACTCATCAACAGTCAATGCTGATGCAATGATATTCCGGGCTTTTACATCATTCTGAAATCTTTTCTTTTCTTCAGTGGTCCATTGACCACGGGGCTTTGGTTCCTGTGTATTGTTAGTAGGAACAGAAGAGCCAGACGCAATAACATCCCAAATTTCACAATCAATAGATTCAATAAATATTTGCATTCTTACCTTCCAGAATGCATAGTTCTCACCTGTGAATAGTGGGGGTCTATTGATTGATGCACCCTCTGCAAAGGTTTGATGTGATCCTGCCATTTGAATGACTATCAAAGCAAGCTCTGATACCAATTGTTAGAATCGCTGCAGCGAAATTGTTAGCGTGGAATAACAAACCAAGAGGGTTTTTAATACTAACGTGTGCCTTTTAATTTCTACTCAATTAAACTTACCAAGCAAATAATAAAGACAAATAAAGAGAGTAAGGTTGAGAGAAATTTGCACAGATGATTTTATCCTGGTTCGGATCTTACCAATCCTACGTCCAGTCGCTTATCTCAAACAAGATAAACCTTTTTCACTAACACAAAACAATTACAAATTACAACCACAAAGAAACACAATTTGTAAAAGTTTAGAAACCACCTCTCTTGATACCACAAGAGATGAACCTACACCTCCTTTGAGTCTTCACAAAGGATGAACACCTCCTCCGAATACTTCACGAAGGATGATTCTCTTCCGAACACCTCCTTAGACACACCAAGGATGAACCGGCTATTTCCTTTGTCACCGTAGTAGCACTTCACCAGCTCCACAGACAAGAGTTTCACAAGCCGAATAAGAGCACACAAGTCTCAATGATTTATGAGTACTAGAGCACAAGGGAAGAGTTTTTTTTGAGATAAAGAGTGAGCCATTTTATAGACTCAGCCTAATACCCTTCCATTCTTCGAAAACGGGCCATCTAACGCATTTAATCGATTAACATAAATATTAATCGATTAATAATGAGTACAACGGCTAGTTTTTCAAATCTAAAACCCCCAACGGCTAGTTTTTCAAATCTGAAACCTCCAACGGCTAGTTTTTCAAATCTGAAACCCCCAACGGCTAGTGTTAATTGATTATTCTCAAGAATAATCGATTAACTAAATAAATCAAATATAAATTACAAGAATCAACCCTAATACATATTTGAGCACTATTACATCAACTTTGATTATTATAAAAGCTTTATAAAATACAGAGATCTTCAATTTGTCTTTGTGGATCTTGACTTGTGCAAATCTGTTCATCATCAAAACTACATCTTTGATTTTTGCTAACAAATATTATTATTATTATTATTATTATTATTATTTGACAAACCCTAAAAGTGTCCTATAAGCAAAGGATCCAAATGTGAGATCCATGTGAGATCCTAACTTCCTTAAAATAAGGGAGAGAGAATATTTATATAATATATGACATAATTTTTGATATAAACAGAATCTATTAACAATAAACTTGAGATAAAAATATGTTCTTAGAGGGCTTAAAAGACATCTCTCATGTTCTGTTATTTATATAGATAAAGAGTTGATACAATAGAGAGATAGAAGGTCAAGTCACTGTCCTAGACTGCTAGGTACAATGATTAGAGATAACTGATAACAGTTGAAAAACTGTTGTTTTCATGCTTAAAATTGATACTAAAAGCAACCTTTAACACTTAGAAACTAGCTTGAAATCATGCTTTTGGTTATACTTTTAGAAATAAGAGAGCTAGACAGGTTTATGCTTGATTTCAGTGTTTTTGTGCAGGTTTTAAGGTGAACTTGGTGAAAGAAGTGAAGAAGGACAAAGATGGAATCAGAAAAGACATCAAAAAGTGCAAAAGGAGAAGCCGCAACTGCCGCTCAGCGGCAGTTTACCGCTGAGCGGCACTCAGGCAGTCACGTTGGATCCGTTGAGGGGTGATTTGGCCGCTGAGGGGAAGAAAACAACTCACGCACTTACCGTTGAGCGGTACTATTTTGGGCTTGGGCCTAATTTTCTGTAATTTTAGAATAGTATATAAGCTTTAAGACGTCCCAGGGTTTGTATCTTTGGTAGAGACGAAGCAAACACTCTCTTTTCCACCCCTTGAAGGAAGATCTTGGATGCTCAGGCTATCTCCCCCTCTTTCTAGGGTTCTATCTTTCATTCTTTCATTATTGTTCATCTAGTTTCACCATGAATATGGTGAACTAAACCTTGTATTGTTGTTGGGGAATCAATGTAGTCTTGTGAAACTCTCACATATGGAATTTGTTTTAACATCTTATATTAAGATATATGTTTTCTTTCATCTTTAGTTAGGGTTTTTCCTCTTTGCTTATTGCTTGCTTTGTTTAACTCATTCATTGCCATGATTATTGATTTTGTCGATACGGAAACGTACGGGGAAGTCTAGATCCGGGGAATTTCTCCCAATAGCATATTGGTTGCCTTTAAGCTCCTGAACTTTAAGAACTAATTACTAGGAATGCTAGGAATTGTATGAACTCGTAATTAGAGATAGGCCTTCTTGTAAGGTAATTTAGAGAGTGGCATTAGCATTGATGATAAGAATGATGAATTCCTAAAAGTATATGAGAGTGGATAAGATGAAATTGATAACCCCAACAACATACTCATCCATCTATTGAAGTGTTTGTTTTGTTCTTTACCATTGATCAAATTCATGCATACATATTTAATTACTGTCTCTTGCATTGAAACCTACAATTAATTTGTTCTTAAGTCTTAAATAATCAACAAATCACATAGCTAAACTAGGCCGTGAGTCCTTTGGGAAAACGATACTTGGTCTTACCTTGTTTTATTACTTGATACGATTCGGTCACACTTGCCGATTGTTAAACAAGTTTGTGGCGCCATTTTTCGGTGTTCATAAATTTGTCATCAATAACCAAACACACTACCCCTATTTTAGTCCTACTGACTACACTAACAAGTAGACTTAGTAATTATTCTAACAAATAACATAACCTATTAACATGTTATTCATAGGTTTAAAAAGACTATAAATACATGCTATTACATAGAGTACATACAATCTTATAATCATTTTTACTCACATACTCATTCTAAAATCTTTTACTGATTTGAGGGTCAGAATTTTTCTAAATGAACTTTCTTGTGTAACTATTTCGGGTGTAGAGTCGAGTATCTCTAAAAAAACACTCTTTCACGCTTTTGTCCAAATTAGCTTAGGTATTTCTATATGTTCTAATCCAACGTTTTTTCTTGTATGTTTTCCAAATCGTTGAGGTGTACTTGTTAAAGGCATTTCGACGCTTAGGTCAGTAATTAATCCGATCGGGAGTCACAGTAAAATCTTAAATTCACAGTAAATGCAGTTACCTACCTTCTTACATTTGGTCTCTATTTATACGTTTCGAGATGAGAATGAGATTAGTGAAACTCTAATCATGGTCCAACTGTGATCCATTACATGATAAGTAACGCTTACCAATAATCTTTATTTGAGGTGATGTTTAGAGGTGTTTAGGGAATCTTAATGAAGTATGATTATATGTATCAGTGGATACTTACTCGGTGAAGTTATGTAAAATAATGGTGAGAGGTGACACTTAATCTTATTTTGCATGCGAGTATTTCATCGATGATTATATATATTGAGATTATGTGATCTTCTTATGTGTCAATGATTTGGATATAAGTTATTGAATGACTGATGAATTGGATCCTTCTAATGTGTCAATGATTTGGATATAAGTTATTGAATGATTGATGAATTGGAATTAAATAACTTGAGTTTTGTGGGTGAGTTTGATTGTATTATCTATATTTTGTGTTTTCTTTTGGTTGTCTCATCCCTGTTTGTTTGTATTTGGGAGGTGTCCGCTCGGTCTTTCATCTTACTTGATCGAGCAGTCAATATGTTGCTTGGCTGGATCGCATGGTGCGTGTTGATGGGTTTCTAACCTGTTTGGCCGGTCTCTCCCTCCTTATGACCTTTTTCATTCGGTCTTATGTGTAAGGACATTTGACTATATAGTATAGTAACGATTCAAAGTTTCATTACACGTGTGTGGGTGTGTGTGCTTGTGGGTGCGTGGGAGTGTTCATGTGTGTGGAAGTCTCTGCGTGTGTGCATATGTGTGATTCCGTGTGTCCGTATGTGATTTAAGAATTACATAGCCATGTAACTTTGAGTTTCCATTAATTGATGATACAAATGGACCTAAACTTTTGACGAGTGAACATTTTACTTAATTAATGAGAACACTTATGCTTGGTTAACTTTTCTAACTTTACGTCAACGATAGAAAATCAAAACAATGTGAAAATTTATATTTAAAATATTCAAATTTTATACTAATTTATTTATAAAGAAAGTTTTTATATTAATTTGATTTGTTATCACGTCTCTATATTTTTTAGTTTAAATTTATAACATATAAAACATATGTTTCTAATAGATATTATTATCGGTGTGACAAATAAAAATTTATCTACTTGTGGATACATAATACATGTAGATATCAACCATCCATTTATTAGAATTAAATTATTAAAATAAATTTATTTAAAAAATATTAATAATAGAAGAATTATTGGGAGTTGAATGATGTTATAATTTTATATTTTTAATTATACTTATAAAATTATTTATTAAAAAAATTAATTTTATTTACATTTATATTTATATTTTTATGGTACAACTTATTTAAGTTCGCTTTTTCAAATTAATTTTACTTATATTGATATTTATTACATAATTTATTTAGATTATATTTTTAAGATAAAAAAATTATTTCAGTTTATATTTTAAAATAATGTACAAATACTTTATTTAAAAAAGTTTGATAAATATCCACATCTATAAACAATTTGGGGATATGTTTCAAGATTGAACCAATCAGAGAAAGAACAAATGAGAGGACCTACACACAACACAACTAACCAAACCATATATTCATCTTTATTTATTTATCGTAAAACAACACCAACACTCTCTTTCTTCTCCTAAAATCTGATTCACATCTTCAACTCTGTGTGTTAGAAAGAACCCTACTCTTCAAATCACTCATCCTCTGCAGAAACTCATTTACATCTTCAACTCTGTGTTAGAAAGAACCCCATACTCTTCAAACTACCAACTTTCATCCTCTGCAGAAACTCATTTTCTTAGATAAGCTCAGTGCAACACAATCTGTAAGTCTTCTTCTATTCACAGTATTTACTCAGCACACTTTTTAGTTTGCACATCTCTCTTCCTTCCTTTTTCATTATTTAACTTCTTCAACTTTTCTTAATTACAAGGCTTTAAGAATTATTTCACCAAACTCTACAACATCTTCTTTCTCCAAAGAACCCTCTAAGAGACTCAGATGCATTAAGTCAGAACTGTCAAATTCATACAAGGTAAAAACATTATCATATAAACCTCTCTCTCTCTATATATCTAAAGTCATGTATCTACAGCTTCAGTGACTGACTTGCAGTACAGTTTTTTCTTTCATATTTCTATTTTTTTTATTATTTATGTTCATTATCCTTTACTTAGTTTAAATTATGGCTAATATTAAAATTATTTTTGTGAGCATCTTTCTTGTTTAAGAATAAATATTTGGAAGAATAGGAACAAGAAAGGCATTGAATTTGTTTAAAATTGTTATATTTGTGTGCTCTTTTTATTTGTTTGTGATGCATCCTTTGATACTCTCAAATATGAATATGTTGTTGAAATCATAAATAAATTATTTAAATTTTATATGTAGAAAAGCACATTATGATAAAAAAAAATTTAAACAGACAACTATTAATAAAAAAAAAAAAGTAAGTAGAAAGACTTCATGAATTCACACAACATCATTGACTTTAGACAGCCAACAACCCAACCCCACAAGCCACCATTATTTCAATTACTATTTTCTTTGCGCTAACAGACATTGGTCCAACACTCCCACAATTTATCAACACTTATTGAGTGTTTTTATTTTTATTTTTATTTTTATAAAGGATTAGAATTTTTTAAAATTTTCTTTGGGAATATTACATTTCTGGGTATATGATCTAATATGAAATCAAGCACCAGAGAAAACCCAATTAAGGTTATGACAAGGTAACAAGTACTTTTAATTTTTTATTAATATTAATATTTTTATTTATTATAATAAAATAAATAATTAATACAATACTATAAAAATTAAAAATTAAATTTTCAATCTTAGATGCAACAAATTGTTTACTTCGATTTATTCATATTATACAATTGATATGGTTTACAAATCATAATTCATAAAAGTTATTAGTCTTTGTTTGTAACGATCATTTTAGCACATGTAACTAAAATCATTGTTTTACAACTTAAAATAATATTTTTTAATTATATTTATTTAATTTTCAATTAAAATAATAATATATATTATTGCATCATTAAAAAAATTATAAAAAGAATGTAATTATTTTTAAAGGATATAAAAGTTTTAATATTTGGCATGATATTAATAATAGAAAGTGATGGAAACGTAGAGGGTTATTTATATATGACCTACTCTATATATTTGTGGAAACACGATGGATCAGACCTAGCCTAATGATAGTGATGATAAATAAAGATGGCCAATGCTGACAAGCACTGTACAGATTTAATAATTGTGTCTGACAGCTGTTTCCACATAATAGTGGTTGGGAAAATAAAATATTAGAATTTAAGTATTATTTATGGATTTTAAAATACCATAAAGAGGAAAGATAATAATTAAGAATTTACATAAACAAAGTTTGAACCTTTTCCTTTTTATGTTTACTTTTAAAATATGTTTACTTTTAAAATATGTTTACTTTGTGTATGCCTCAGACAGCTTCATGAAACCCTGTGAACTACAGAGCACGTGCAGCAGTTAACAAGTGAGTTAAAATGTCTTACTCTTTTATATTGTTTTTCTTTATCTTATCTCTCCAAACACCAATTATATTAACGAATAATATTTTGATAATATTTTATTTATATATTACTTTTAGTTTATATTAGTGTTTATAATTATTATTATTGATTATAAAATAATTTTAAATTAATAAAAAAAATACGAAAACAGTATTAAAATTTTGTTAAAAAAACGTTGTAATATCATTATCCTATATCAACAACTACTTTTTTAAATAACATGTAAATAACAGAAGTGTTTTTGTATATGAGACACTGTACTTGATAGGAAATTCCGGAAAATCCGGCTTTAGGATCGCTGGTGGGGTGAGCATATTATCTCCTTGGACCCTTCGCATATGTATATCTTGTGTTCTGCATTCAATTGTTGGTACAATTATAAACCTCCGTGCTACTTTCCCTGTAATAAAATATTAAATTAGTTTTTACATAATATTATAAAAAGTTAAAATAACTATAATACTGTGACATATTAAAATCTTAAATAAATATGACACGGAAGAATTAATCTTTTTAAATTATTTTTTATTTTAATTTTTAATTAAAATAAACTTAATTATTATGTTCGCCCCAGGTTTATATTAAGATCATTAATTCATAGTATGTTTACCACGAAACCACTCCGTGTTCAGTATTTTATAATTTAAGGCTACTTAAAATTAGAAAAAGGAAATAAATGATGAATTAATTAGTATTTAAATTTAAAATTAAGAAATATATGATTAATGTTATGTGGTGAGTGTGGATTTAAGTAATATACATATGAGACGGTGTGATAACCTTTATAAGATTTTATAAAATTTTGAAAATGAATTGTTTAATGTTGTGAAATAAAAATGGTGGTTAGAGTCAAAATGTTAGTCATAATCTACTATTTTGTATGAGTGAGTGACTAAGTAGAACTATGGCAAGAATCATAATTTACTTTGATGTGTGATTTATTGTGAATGGATTATGGGAATGTAACTAACCTTAGGAAAGGAGTACTTCATTGAAGGTGATGTTAGGTAGTGTATTAAGAGACTTCAAAGAGTCTATTATGATTTTGTTAGTCATTAGAAGAAGATATCTAGTTGTGATAGTCGAATAAGGTTGTTATCTAGAGCCATGAGGGTTGAATCATAAGAGCTGTGTTGTGTGATAAACATTTGATTTAGATATAAATTGTTACATGTGAGTATTTTAAACCTTCACTAACTTATCCTTTGTTTATGTGGTGTTGTGAAACCCACCAATCTTATATGTATTATGCACAAGTAGAGGATCAAGTTGATGATCCTAGTGGGGATTCTACAGGTGATCATGATGAGCAGCAATGAGGCTATAGCTCTATGAGATGATATAGGGGATTCTTTATATGTACCTATTCTAGTATCCCTTTATCTTTCTATAAATATATTGTTTATATCTTTTGATAAATAAATTGGATCACAGTCTTGAACTTTATAAATAAATTGGACATGTGTATATAATTGCACATTCTTTATTGTCAATAACTAATTATACAATGATGTAATTAGTAGTATAATATCTATTAATTAGGATCATTAATTATAGCCTCATAATTTCATTACATAATTACATATTTCATTATCATGTATTATGAATTCACCTATTAATTCAAAGGTTCATATTTAAACATGGCAAAAGTGTTATTTCATGTTAGCTTGATTGGATTAACCAGTTAGAAAACACAACTTTTTTTTATATATATAAATTTCTTCGCATTCATTACTTTCATCAAGAGTTATATCCTTCATTCACATTCGTCTTTTTCATACGAGTAATCTCCTTCGTCTACATTTATCTCTTTCATTTATCATATAACAACTTTTATCTTACACAACTATTTTTTTCTTATGCACAACAAACAACAAATATCATTAGGATAACCTAATTCTGATAACATGTTAAGAAGTGAACTTTAGACCTAACGCAACTCACAAAATCGGCTTGTAAGGAGAGATTTACATCCATTTATATATTATATATTGGCTTTATCTAGTCAACGTGAGACTTCCAAAACTTTATTAACATCCATTTGGTTGACACTATTTAAAGTCTGACTTTCAAAAGTTAATATTAATAAATTAGTGTAATGATTTTAAAATCCAGTGCATTAGGCCGAATGTCTAACTTTTTTTAGTGTTCCCATGACTTATATTCTGAAATATAGTTGTCTTATAAATCACAAATCACTATTTAGATGTTGATGATCGCTTGATTTCTTGATTATGTAAAATTACATTTATAAGCACCAAGCCTTTATTTACAGAACTAGAAATAATAAAAAGTATAAAATGTTGAACTAGTGCAGTTTGACGGTGACCGAAGTTGCAGTAAATATTAGCAGTATGTATCCTCTTTCATCCTATTATTTTCCACCCCATCCTCGTGTGGGAACAATTCAAAATAGCCACAAACTCTTTCATCACATTGTTTTCCACCATAACCGTCCCACTTTACCTCTGAAGATATATTTCAAAACCATTCAACACCTTTTTATATGCATTAAAAAAGACTTAATACGAGTTTTTTTCATAATCAAATATGTGAGTGGTCGGATAGTTGCTATCAATGATAGAAAATATAGTGTTGATTCCATACATGATACAATTTCATGATGTAAAACATCACTCCACTTACTACAAATGTCATATGCAGTTATAAAATTTTATATGAACTTCCTGAATGTTTGCATCAGCTTTTATCAATTCTATTTACTTAATGTTTATATATTGGTTCCCTTATAAGTCACAAACTTTTAAATTTTGAATATGTATCAGGAAAAAAAAAAGTAGCCCTGGTAGAAACCATTAAAGCAAAGGAGAAGGTCTCAATTATCAAGGGAGCATGGAAGCAGTTGTCTCTACGACGACTGAAAGTGCACTGCAAATTGCAGGACGTGCAGTGAAACGACAGTTGAGCTACTTTTTTAATTACAATGACAAATTTGAAGAGGTTAAACGTTACATTGAGATGTTGGATAATACTAGGAAGAGGATACAACATCAAGTTAATAATGCAGAAATGAATGCAGAAGAAATTGAAGATGATGTTCAACATTGCTTAAAACAGTTGGATGAGAAGATTGAAAAGTATGAACAATTTATTCACGATGAATGTCATTCGAAGACAAGATGTTCCATTGGTTTCTTTCCGAGTAACTTGTCGTTGAGGTATCGATTGGGCAGAAATGCTACAAAGATGGTAGAGGAAATGAAAGTAGAAGAACTTTGGAATAAAATGTTTGATGAAGTTTCGTATCGAGTACTCCCATCCATTAATGTTTCTTTGACGAACATTAGCTATGAAAGCTTTGCATCAAGAACAAAAACTATCGATATGTTTATGCAAGCATTGGAAGATTCTACAGTTAATATGATTGGTCTTTATGGTGTTGGTGGTGTGGGTAAGACCACTTTAGTCAAAGAAGTTGCTAAGAAAGCTCAAGAAAAGAAGTTGTTCACTGTGGTGGTTATGGCAAATATAACGAGAAATCCTAACATCATAACAATTCAAGGACAAATTGCTGAGATATTAGGAATGAGATTGGAAGAGGAAAGTGAGATCGTGAGAGCAGATCGCATTCGAAAGAGATTAAAGAAAGAAAAGGAGAACACCCTTATAATCCTAGATGATCTATGGGATAGGTTGGACTTGAATAGACTGGGGATTCCAAATAGTGATGAAGATGATGGAAGCCAACGTGATGTCAATGATATATCTAATTCTGGTTACCATAAGATGGAAAAAGAAGAGTTATCTTCGGATTTCAATAACATGACAGAAGAGAAGTTATCTGGCAATCACAAAAGATGCAAAATTCTTCTAACATCTAGAAGAAAACAAGTATTGTGCAATCAAATGGATGTGAAGGAGAGATCAACTTTCTCTATCGGAGTCCTTGATGAAAATGAGGCAAAGACTTTGCTTAAGAAAGTGGCTGGAATACACATCCAAAATTTTGTGTATGATGACAAAGCCATTGAAATTGCAAGAATGTGTGATGGTTTGCCTATTGCATTAGTTTCCATAGGAAGGACATTAAAGAATAAAAGCTCCTTTGTATGGGAGGATGTTTATCAACAAATGAAAAAGCAAAGTTACATAGAAGGGAAAGAACCTATTGAGTTCTCTATAAAGTTGAGCTATGATCATCTAGAAAATGAACTACTTAAGTGTATTTTTTTACAATGTGCAAGAATGGGAAACGATGCTTTGGTTATGGACTTGGTGAAGTTTTGTATTGGTTTAGGTTTATTACAAGGAGTCCACACAATTAGAGAAGCGAGAAACAAAGTAAATATGTTGATAGAAGAGCTAAAAGAATCAAGTTTGCTGTTGGAAAGTTACTCTAGCAACCGCTTTAACATGCACGACATTGTGCGTGATGTTGCTCTTACAATATCATCAAAAGAAAAGCAGGTATTTTTTATGAAAAATAGCATACTCGATGAGTGGCCTCACAAAAATCAACTTGAGGGTTACACGGCTATTTTTGTACACTCTTGTTATATCGTTGATGACCTTCCTGGGAGTATATATTGTCCCAGACTTGAAGTCTTACATATTGAAAGTAAAGATCAGTTTTTGAAAATACCAGATGACTTTTTCAAAGACATGATTGAACTCAGAGTCTTGATATTGACTGGTTTGAATTTGCCATGTTTACCTTCTTCACTTATATGCTTAACAAAACTAAGAATGCTCAGTCTAGAGAAGTGCACTCTGGGGCAGAACTTATCAATCATTGGAGAGTTAAAGAAACTACGAATTCTTACTCTTTCAGGATCCAACATTGAATGTTTTCCCTTTGAATTTGGGCAGCTTGATAAATTGCAACTTCTTGACTTAAGTAGTTGCTCAAAACTAAGACTAATACCTTCCAATGTCATATCAAGAATGAACATTTTGGAAGAACTTTATATGAGAGACAGCTTGATTCGGTGGGAGACCGAAGAGAATATCCAAAGTCAAAATGGTAGTCTTTGTGAATTGAGTCGCTTAAATCAGTTACGAAACCTGGACATACACATTCAAAATGTTGTCTGTGTTCCACAGAACTTGTTTTTTGATGAATTAGATAGCTACAAGATTATCATTGGTGAATTCAACATGCTCACGGAGGGAGAATTCAAAATCCCTGACAAGTATGAAGTGGTGAAACTTTTGGTATTGAACCTAAAAGAAGGTATTGACATCCATTCTGAAATATGGATTAAAATGTTGTTAAAAAATGTTGAATATTTGTGGTTGGGAGAACTCATTAATGTTCATGATGTTTTCTATGAGTTAAATGTTGAAGGATTTCTGAAATTGAAACATCTATCCATTGTAAACAATTTTGGCATTCAATATATGATTAACTCAATGGAACAGTTGCACCCTTTATTGGCTTTTCCCAAATTGGAGTCGTTGTATCTTTACAAACTTGAAAATTTGGAGAAAATATGTAACAATCAACTTCTTGAGGCATCTTTCTCCAGATTGAAAATCATCAAGATCAAATCATGTGGAAAATTGGAAAACATTTTCCCATTTTCCATGGTTGGACACCTCACCAAGCTTGAAACAATTGAAGTGTGTGATTGCGATTCTTTGGAGGATATAATTTCAGTTGAAAGCCAAACCCATATTAACAATGGTGACAGTATCGAATTCCCTGAGTTACGACTTTTAACATTAAAATCTTTACATGCATTTACTTCTTTGTATACCAATGATAAGATGCCTTGTGCACAATCATTTGAAGACAAAGGGCGAAACATGGACAAAGATATCATCACTGAAGTTGAGCAAGATGGCACCAGTTCTTGTCATTCCCTCTTCAACGAAAAGGTAATGTAAAACATTATCCAAAAATATGAAAGTATGCATCCTCTTCAATCCTTTATAATCTCTAATTTTGTATAAGTTTTGTCATTTGTCTAGGACAAATCAATTTGTGAAAATAAAAATTATACTGCTAAGACATTACATGTTCTTACAGGTTTTGATTCCAAAATTAGAGTGGTTGGAGTTATCCTCGATTAACATCCAAAAGATATGGAGTGACCAATCTCAACATTGTTTCAAAAATTTGCTTACATTAAATGTGAGAGATTGTGGTAATTTGAAATATTTACTGTCATTCTCCATGGCTAAACATTTGGAGAATCTCCAAAGCCTTTTCGTCGGTGAATGTGAAATGATGGAGGATATATTTTGTCCAGAAGATGTTGAGGTGTGTGGATTCATTTAGTATCGAGTTTGATTCTTACTATTATTTGTTGTTTAATTACATTAATTCATAAGGTCTTCTAATTGCTTATTTAACTACCAATTTCTATTGTAGGGGAATATTGATTGTGTTTTTCCTAAGTTGAAGAAAATGGAGATCATGTGTATGGAGAAACTCAATACCATTTGGCAATCTCATATTGGTCTTCATTCCTTTCGTAACTTAGACTATTTGATAATAAGAGAGTGCCACAAACTTGAAACAATTTTCCCTAGTTTTATGAGGCAAAGATTTCAAAATCTTCAAAGCTTGACCATTACTAATTGCAAGTTAGTGGAAAACATATTTGACTTTGCGAATATTTCACAAACTTGTGATAAAAATGAAACAAACTTGCATAACATTATTCTACAAGGGCTACCAAATTTAGTGAGCATATGGAAGGATGACACCGGGGAAATACTTAAACATAATAATCTGAAAAGCATAAAAATTGTTGGGAGTCCAAATTTGAAATATGTTTTCCCACTTTCTGTTACATACGACCTAGAAAATTTGGAATCGCTTGAGGTATTTAACTGCAGGACAATGAAGGAGATTGTTGCTTCGGACAAAGGTTCAAATGAAAATGTTATCACCTTTAAGTTTCCTCATCTAAAAACTGTATCATTACGTTCATTATTGGAACTTGTGAGTTTCTATGGGGGAACTCATACTTTGGAGTGGCCATCATTAAAGGATTTGTCTCTACTAAGATGTGGTAAGCTTGAAGGGATCACCACAAAAATCTCAAACTCACAGGCCAAACCAATTGTTTTGGCTACAGAAAAGGTAGATAATTCAAAACCTCACACTAGAAGATCAAAGAATACTAAGTCCTTTATTTATTCTAAAAAGATATTAAATATTTTGATAAAAATATTGTTCCAAGTACACTTAGATATTGATAACATTTTTATTTATATATTTTTTAGGTGATATACAACTTGGAATATATGGCGATGAGCTTGGGAGAAGTAGAATGGTTGCAGAAGTACATTATTAATGTTCACAAAATGCACAACCTGCAATCAGTTGTGTTGCACGGATTGAAAAATGTTGAAGTTCTCTTTTGGTTTCTTCATAGACTTCCAAATTTGAAAAGGTTAATAATGAGATTTTGTCAAATGAGAAGGATTTGGGCTCCATTAACTGATATTTCACGTGAAAAAATAGGAGTAGTTATGCAACTTAAAGAGTTGGAATTAAGAGACATGTGGTCTCTAGAGGAGATTGGCTTTGAGCATGACATGCTTCTTCAAAGGGTACAACACTTAATCATTGAAAGATGTACAAAATTGAAAACTTTGGCATCATCCTCGGTATCTTTTCGTCGCTTGACATATTTAGAAGTGGTCAATTGTATGATGAAAAATTTAATGACATACTCAACTGCTAAAACCTTGGATCAGCTCACAACTATGAAGGTAAGTTCTTGTCCAATGATTGTGGCCATTGTTGAAAAATATGAAGAGGAAAATGTGCAAGAGATTGAGTTTAAACAATTAAGATCATTAGAATTGTTTGCGCTACCAAATCTTACAAGTTTTTTGACTGCTGATAAGTGTGTCTTAAAATTTTCACTATTGGAAAATTTAGTAGTGAGTGAATGTCCTCAAATGACAAAATTCTCTGAAGTCCTAAGTGCTCCACACCTACAAAAAGTACATGTTGTGGCCGGGGAAAAAGACAAATGGTATTGGGAAGGTGATTTAAATGCAACTCTGCAAAAATATTTTCCATATCAGGTACGAATCATAGTATTTATTCATTATTGTTAATTTTGGTCAAATGTATACCTTCACTTATTACCATTTTTCTTTCATTTCAAACTTTAATAAAATATTCTACAATCGGATAGCTGTCATAGTGACAAACATTCATAAATGATATGTTGTGGCATTTATGGGTAAAATTATATGAAGCATGTGCATTTCTACATATTTAGTAAGATATATTCCTTCTGTAAGTCGATTGGTTAACATTTTCTTATTCGTAGTAATCAAGTTTTATGAAATTGTAGACTTATTTTATGATATTCAAGCGAGAAAGTAATGTTCACTTTTGTATTATACTTAATTTAATAATTAATAGTATAACATAGGAATTCAAACATTTTCGTGTAGAGAGAAAACATATTTAATCCTTTAAAAACTAGAGAGAAAACTAACAAAAGAAAACAAAAACAAAAAATGTATTTATGTAAAAAATATATGCCTAGCTGAAACTTGCTTTCCATTTTGGAGACCTAATTACTTTTCAAGCAAATTTCATTAGTTTTTTCTTGCATATAATTTTCACGCATACACATCTAATAACGAGTCTCTTCCCTTTTTAAGGTATTTTTTGAGCATTCAAAGGATATGAAGCTAGTGGATTATCCTGAAATGAAGGAAGTTCGTTATGGCAAACCTGTTTTTTCAGACAACTTCTTTGGTAGTTTGAAGAAATTGGAATTTGATGCAGTAAGTAAAAGAGAGATTGTACTTCCATCTCATGTACTACCTTACTTGAAGAACTTGGAAGAATTGAATGTGCATAGTTGCAAACTAGCACGGGTAATATTTGACCTAGATGAGAGTGAGACTCGGACTAAGGGAATAGTTTTTCGTTTGAAAAAACTTACTTTAAAAAACTTGTCAAATTTGAAATGTGTGTGGAACAAACACTCCCAAGGAATAGTCAATTTTTCCAATTTGCAAGAAGTGTTTGTTTATGATTGTGGAACCTTGGTAACATTATTCCCTTTAACTCTTGCCAAAAATCTTGGGAATCTTAAGACACTAACAATACAAGTGTGCTTCAAGTTGATAGCAATTGTTGAAGAGAAAGAGGAAACTATACATGGAACAACTGAAAAGTTTGAATTCCCTTGTTTGTCGAAATTGTTTCTTTGGAAGATGCCACAACTTATTTGCTTCTATTCTGGACAACACCATCTCAAATGTCTAATGTTAGAAAGCTTACATGTGTCCTATTGTCGTAAGCTGAAGCTATTCAAGTCAGGATTTCATGATAGTCCATTACAAGACCCTATGTTCTCGATTGAAGAGGTGACAAAACCATTAGCAATCAATGTTTTGATTTCTTTTTCTTTTTACTATTTTCCTCCTAATTGAACTTTTTTTTTTTATCTTCCTAGGTTGTTTCAAAATTGAAGGAATTGACGCTCAGTGAGAAAAATATTATCTTGTTGGATGATGGACATTCACCACAAGACCTCCTTCACAAACTAAATTACCTTCAAATATCATTTGAAGATTACGATGATAAGAAGGATACTTTTCCTTTTGATTTCCTTCACAAGGTACCCAATTTAGAAAGTCTTGTTGTGAGACGATGTTTTGGTTTGAAGGAGTTATTTCCCTCTCAAAACCTGGATGGTCACGATGGGATTCTAACTAAATTGAATACATTAAGCCTACTGAATCTTTCTGAGTTGGAGTCTATAGGTTTACATCACCCTTGGGTAAAGCCATACATTGAAAAGCTAGAAGTATTAGCAGTTCTTTGGTGTTCTCGGTTAGACAGATTAGTATGTTGTGCTACATCTTTCATTAATCTGAAGCAATTGCTTGTGAGGAATTGTAGAAAAATAAAGTGTCTATTCACATCTTCTACGGCCAAAAGTCTGTTGAATCTTGAGGCTCTAATTATCGAGAATTGTGAGTCAATACAAGAAATAACAGAAAAAGAAGAAGATGTTAATGGTGAGATCGTATTTGGACGACTCCTAATTTTAAGCATGTGTTCCTTACCAAGACTGGTAAGTTTTTATTCAGGAAATGCCACTCTACATTTCTCATCTTTACAACAAGTGATTCTGTCTAAATGTCCCAATATCGAAACTTTCTCTCAAGCAAATATAAATGCGCCAATGCTATATGGGATCAAATCTTCAATCAATGATTCTAGTTTAACCTTCTTTTATGATCTCAACACAACAATTCAGAGTTTGTTCTACCACAAGGTGAGAAATTCATTATCACTAGTTCTTTATTCAAATATAACCAAGATATGATTCTAAATTTTATTAATCTTTCTTTTTCTTCATATATATGCATTCTTTTTTATCCTAAACTTAAACACCTGTTTTAGCCCTTTTTTCTATTATTCTTGTGCTTTTTAATTTTATTCTACTTTTTTACACAATGGGATATATATATATATATATATATATATATATATATATATATATATATATATATATATATATATAGATATAGATATAGATATTCTAACATTGAGTTTTCTGATTTTTAAGGATTTTTTCAAATATTCAAAGCATACAATTCTACTGGATTATTTTGAGACGAGGGGAATTGGATCTGTAAAACAAGCTTTTCAGGGGAAATCTTTTGGCAATATAAAGAAATTGGAATTTGATGGAAAAAGTAAAGGAGATACTGTGATCCCATCTAATGTACTTTCTCATTTGAAGAGTTTGGAAGAATTGAATGTCCATAACTCTGATGAGGTGCAGGTAATATTTGGTATGAATGACAGTCACACCGAGACCAAAGAAACAGTCTTTCGTCTGAAAAAACTTATTTTGAAAGACTTGTCAAATTTGAAATGTATATTGAACAAAAATCCTCAAGAAAGTGTCAGTTTTCCTAATTTGCATGAGTTGTTTGTTGATGGTTGTGGAAGCTTGGTAACACTGTTTGCCAGAAATCTTGGGAAACTAAAGACACATGAAAAGCAGAGGTATGACAAGTTGGTAGAAATTGCTGGAAAGGAAGATGCAATTGAAAACGGAACAACTGAAGTATTAATGTTTCAATTCCCTTGTTTGTCATCTCTAACTCTCTATAACCTAACAAATCTGAACTGCTTTTATCCTGAAAAACACCATCTGGAATGTCCCAAATTAGAAATCATGCATGTGGCGTACTGTCCCAAGTTGAAGCTATTCACATCAAAAATTCATGACAGTCACAAAGAAGCAATTGCAGAGGCTCCAATAAGTTGCCTACAACAACCTCTGTTCATTGTTGAAAAGGTGACAATATTAAGTAGATTCTTCCTTTTCATTGTATATTTTCGGACTTTCTTCCTTCTAACTTCCACCGTGTTTTCTTTTGAATCGATTTGAATTGAATGTAGGTTGTTCCTAAACTTAAGGGATTGACGCTAAATGAGAAAAACATGATGTTGATGAGCGATGCCCATGTGCCAGAAGCCTATCTCAGCAAATTAAATCTTCTCCGATTGTGCTTGGAGGATGATAAAAATGAGAAAGGTACTTTGCCTTTTGATTTCCTACACAAGGTACCTAATTTAGAACATTTTCAAGTGCAGAGATGCTTTGGTATCAAGGAGATATTTTCATCTCAGAAATTGCAAGTTCATGATGGAATTCCTGCGACATTGAATGCATTAACCCTATTTGAACTAAATGAGCTTGAGTCAATAGGATTCGAACACCCATGGGTAAAGCCATTCTCTGAAAAGCTTCAAACATTAACGGTCACCAGTTGTCCTCGATTGGAAAAATTAGGGCGTGGCGCAATGTCTTTCATCAATCTGAAAGAGTTGTATGTGAAGGACTGTGGTCGAATAGAGTATTTATTCACATTTTCAACTGCAAAAAGTTTAGTGCAACTTGAGACCCTAATTGTAAAGAATTGTGAATCAATAAAAGAAATAGCAATGAAGGAAGATGAAGATGATTGTGATGAGATCATATTTGAAAGATTAACAACATTAACTTTGAATTGCTTACCTCGACTACAAAGCTTCTTATCAGGGAATGCCACTATGCAGTTTTCATGTTTGAAAAACGCATATGCAATTAATTGCCCCAATATGAAAACTTTCTCCGAAGGAGTCCTAACTGCGCCAAGGTTTTTGGGGATTAAAACGTCATATGAGGATTCAGATTTATTCTTCCATGATGATCTAAACACATCATTTCAGAGATTGTTTAAAAGACAGGTAAGGAATTCTTCATCTAATAAATTCAATTGTTATATTTTCTATGCTAAATTGTACTTTTATTCTCTTTAATTTTTTTCTTCTTATTTTATTCACAAGTTTAGTTTTAGTAATTTAAAAGTTTGTGTTGTTGCTTCAATTCTACATAGATTCATCTATTTATTCACATTTAAAGTAATTAAATTAATTTTTGATGGTATTTTAAATACTGCAATAGTATTAATTAGTTAAAGTTTCAGTTATGTGATACACTCAAATAGAGATAGTTTAACAGTTGGAGTAAAAGATTAAACAGAATTAATTATATTAAAGTTAAAGTTCAAAAGGCTAAATTAAATTAATTTTAAAATTTATATTTATTTAAATATGAGTGGGTTATATAGGTCTTTTGAGAGAGATTTAACAACAAATGAAACTTAAGTCAAAGTTACATGAGAGACTTATACTATCTTTAACACAAATATAAGTTTAAGTCTTGTCACCATGCACTTAGACTTACATTTATATTCCGAACAAAATATTAATATAATTTATTTTTAATATTATCTATCATAATATCCAAAACACGTTGGCATACTAAACATGCATAAGCATTCATTTTATCATTATCTGAAATAAGTGAAAATTTTGTCTTGCATAAGAATATTACAATCAATTATTGTTTGACATACAGGTGGAAAAGTCTGCATGCGATATAGAGCATTTAAAATTTGGTGATCATTCACACATACAAGAGATTTGGCTTGGTGTAGCTCCAATCCCAACAAACAATTCTTTCAACAATTTGAAATCTTTAACTGTGGTGGAATGTGAATCTTTTCCCAATGTCATTCCTTTTTACTTATTTCCATTTCTATGTAACTTGAAAGAGATTGAGGTAAGCAACTGTCAATCTGTGAAGGCAATATTTGATGTGAATGGTGCAGCAGCAGATATGAAACCGATTTCTCTTCCTTTGAAGAAACTCATTCTAAATCAGTTGCCAAATCTGGAGCACATCTGGAATCTGAATCCTGATGAAATTCTGAGCCTTCAAGACTTGCAACAAGTGTCGATTTCTAACTGTCAAACCCTTAAAAGTTTGTTTCCAACATCAGTGGCCAATCATCTTGTTAAGCTTCATGTGAGAGCTTGTGCAACATTGGTAGAAATTTTTGCAGTGGCTGATGCAGCCATCAATGGAGAAACTAAGAAGTTCAATTTCCATTGTCTGACCTCATTAACACTATGGGAATTGCCAGAGCTCAAATACTTGTACCCTGGAAAACACACTCTGGAATGGCCAATGCTAACACATCTAGATATATATCATTGTGATCAGTTGAAATTGTTTAAAACTGAGCATCATAGTGATGAATTTGCAGATACAGAGGATCAACTCGGTATTTCAATACATCAGCAAGCTGCTTTCTCGGTTGAAAAGGTACCAAAATATCTTTCCTCTATGCAGTTTTCATGTTGTGTTTGCGTGTCTCCATATGAATAAATTAGTGCGAAATTTATCAAATGTTTTGAACAATTGCTAGGTTTTTCCAAAGTTGGTGCAATTATCACTCAAAAAGGAAGACGCCATGGCAATTTCGCAAGGACAGCTCCAGGCAAGGACAGTTTCTAAAATTTTACTGGTTTCATAACTCTCCCCGAATGACACCTTTTGGTATTCATATACCTTTTTTTGTTCCGAAATTTCTTAGGTTATGCCAAGCATTGAACGCCAAGAAATCACTTGGAAGGACACTATGATTGGACAAGGACAATTTGGAGCAAATGTTGCACACCTCCTGCAAAATTTAAAACTTCTCAAATTAATGTGCTATCATGAAGATGATAAGTCAAATATATTCTCCGGAGGATTACTTGAAGAGATAACCAACATTGAAAATCTTGAAGTGGTTTGCAGTTCCTTCACTGAAATATTCTGCTCTCAAGGACCTACCACTGATTGTAGCAAAGTACTTTCAAAGCTGAAAAGATTACATCTGAAGAATCTCCCACAGCTTAATGCCATCGGATTAGAGCACTCGTGGGTAGAACCCTTACTTAAAACACTAGAAACATTGGAAGTGTTTTCATGCCCTACCATGAAAATTTTGGTGCCATCCACCTTGTCTTTTTCAAATCTTACCTCTTTGAATGTCGGTGAATGCCATGGATTGATATATGTGTTCACATCCTCAACAGCCAAAAGACTAGGTCAACTGAAGCACATATCCATACGGGATTGTCAAGCAATACAGGAAATAGTGTCCAAAGAGGAAGATCATGAATCAGAAGATGAAGATGAAGATATAACATTTGACCAGCTCAGCCTTTTGTCTCTTGAATCTTTACCAAACATCGTAGGAATTTACTCAGGGACTTCCAAGTTAAAGTTCCCATGCTTGGATCAAGTGACTTTAAAGGAATGCCCTCAAATGAAATACTCCTATGTACCTGATTTGCATGAATTCAAGCCTCAGGAGCAAACTTAATTGGAAGAGCTGAGTTTGTTGACAGGTATAAACTAGCAAAGTCAATACATTTTGTTAGAAAATTCACATGAATGTATTTGGTCAACCAATCGGGAATACCTATCAAAGGTGTTTTAATACTAAAGTCACTTCAAGTTCAAATGCAAGGATAATAAATGTTGTAATAAATGCATAATCAACCACTTTACCTGGATCCGCATTTATAGTTTTCCTAATTGGTTTTTGTGTAAGATTGATTTAATTACAATCCAAACATTTTTAAACTTGATTAATGACTTAATCGACATGTTTTGTATCGAAAGTCTCTTGGCTTCGCTTCTACAGGCACCTTACCACCCTGATCACATATTGGCATTAGGCATGGTGGGTGGATTTTCATTAGTAGGTGAGATGATTTCCTTCACTTCTGAATCCCAAACAATTCTATTGGGGTTAATACACAAAGATTCATCCATGGCATTTAGCTCTCTTCTTATTCCAAGCATTAATTTCATATTGTCCATAAAGGATGACCATTGGTTGTTGCAACTTGTGTTGTGCATGTTATTGATGTTGAGAACCAAGTGTAACATATGATTATTCTCGTGGATAAATTCATACTCCAAAAAAGATGATCCCATAGATCATTAAGTTCACATATATTTAGTCTCCTTCTAGTAGGCGCTTCTAGTAGGTGCAATAGTACATGTCACAAGTTGTTGTTGTTGAAAACCATAAATAGTAATTATAATTCATGTGAAAAATACATTGTTGATTATTTTCAACAAAAAAAAAATACATTTTTGAAAGAGGTTTTTTGAAAGAATAAATTAAATGGTCATTGAATAGACTTATAGAAAAGATATGAGCGCTCAATGAATAATTTAATTACTTTATCTTTTCTTAGTCAAAGTGTCCAACTAATTTCACAATTTTTTTCACAAAACTCATCAAACAAAAATTATGATTAAAAATAATAAACTTAAAAAATTAAAATAACAAAAGGAAATAAGTAAAAAATGTTAGGAGGAATAGAAAAATAAAAAGCAAGTTAGTAATAAACTAAAATAAAATTAAAATAACAAATATCAAATAAAAACTAAAATGTTTACATTTGTAACTATGTTCTCAATGACTCCCAATTTGACAACATTATCATTGAAACAATTAAATAAATATTAATTATCTATAATAACTTCAACATTATCAAGAAAGTAGAAAAATATTAATATGGCTAGATAATTCAAACTTGTCTCTCAATAATAAACTCGAAATTGATCTTTACCAAAATAGTTTTAACAAAATAGTACTTATGAAATCTATACCGAAAAGGTTAATCAAATAAAATAATAATAATAATAATAATAATAAAAATTAAGATAAAAAATTTTATAAAATAAAATAAAATAAAAATTTTAAAAATATAAAAATGACTTAAACAATAAAATTACAATAGGTTGCACTGTTTTTTTTAAATAAGATTTATCATTAATCTTCTAAAGACTACTATTCAATTGATTTTTGTCTTAAATCTCAAATCAATGTAACTTCTTAATTAATTTGTAAAAACGTTATTATTAACAAAAATAACTTATTAATCAAAGTCAATAACTTTTTAAATTAATCATAGCAAATTTAAGCAAAGTAATTCCTCAATTAAATATTAATATGAATAATCCTGTTTAATTTTTTACCTCTTTTATCAAGTAAAAACCTAATTAGTCAAAGTGATTTTTTTTTAAATTCTTGTTAAAGATTTTACCTTTAATCAAAATACATTCTCAATTGTTGAATCCATCCAATTTGGTTCGAACCAAATTTTAGTCAAATTCAACTGAGTCGCTCCAACCAAAATTTGCCCGAGTTTGATCGAGTTGGCCTTAACTTAAATTTGACAAGTTGGACTTGGCTGAATTCGATCAAGTCAGCCCCAACTCAAATTTGGTCGAATTCAGTAGAGTCAGGCTTGACCAAATTTATGTTGAGTCAATCCTAATCGAATTTAGGTCAAGTCAGTTCTGACCGAGTTTTGGCCGAGTCAGCCTTGGCAAAATTCGCTCGAGTTGGCCCTGGTCAAAATTAGGCTGAATTTTACAAAGTCGAGTTCGATAAAAATTTGGTCGAATTCAATTTGGCCACATTCGATTGAGTCAACCTTGACCAAAATTTGGTTGAATTTGATCGAGTAAATCTGGCTAAAATGTTGAGATGGGACGAATCGGGTTGATGATCAAGATGGACCACTCGTAATGAAGGTTTAGACGACTGACCCATGTTGAAGGTCAAAATTAGTGCGAGCCAAGTTGACCAACCTAGGCTAAAGGTGGACCCTAATCAATTTGGATGAAGTAATGATAGATCGTCCTAAATTAAAGATTTAATAATATATTTTAAAAAAATCCATGTTTAAAAAGAAAATCATAGATCGACCCAGACCAGCCAGTTTTTATGAAGTTTTTGATTTTGTGAATTTTTTTAATGAAGAATTTTTATCTTGTAATTTTTTTAGCTCGAATCCATGTGTACCAATGTTGAATGGAACCAAATTCCCAACTGTGTTTTGTTTTACCCTAACCCACAAAATATGGTTCAAATCAATAAATCTAGATAAAATATTTAGTTTTATATATTAACTTGACCATATTTTGTCATACTAATGTTTATACATGTTTCTTTAATTAAACCTAGAAAAGTGAAATAACTCAACAATTTATTTGAATTAAAAAGGATACTTAAAGTTTTGAAAAATTGAGAGAATAATTTTATTATTCGATTCAAAATAATAAATAAATATGTCCGTTTATAAATATTTAGTAAAAAAAATATATCAAAATTATTAAAATGAATGTACGAGTGTGCCTTTAGATCTTACTTTTAGTAATCATAACTTTTTGTGTAATATTTTAATTATTTGTCAAAATTTGTTTTGGGTAAGGTGTTGAGATCTCTTAAAACATTCTAAGTTATTCTGAAGACTTGATGAACTTCCTGATGGTCCTCTCATCCTAGCTATGGTGTTCGCTCTCTCATGATTTACTCAATAGTATTGTAACAAAGATGAGTAATAAGAGTTAATTACTTGACCTCCCACTTCAGACATATATTTATAAATATTATATTGAGCTTACTCTAACTCATTTATAACCAATAAATGACATTATTCCTATTAATTGTCAATCAATGACTATTATTCTCATTAATAGTTGTTATTGCTCAAATTAATTATCAGTTAATGATCGTTCCATATCGGTCTATCATTTCCTTGTTGGATGGTCGATCAGTCCTTCGTTGATCGGTGGTCATATAGTACACAAGCCCCCCAAGCCCAAACATGTTCTTTATTGAAAGAGATGCACAAGAATTATTGTGAACTCGAGAGAGGTCTTTCGTGTTGTATAGAAAGTCTATTTTCGATGCGCTTTAAGTCTTCGTCCCTTTCTATTTTGTCTCGATGAGCTTTAGAAGTTTTCTGGAAACTTTCCCTAGATCGTATAAATGACGATGCAATGAGAGTTCACTTTAGGAGTCTTGGAACATTCCTAGGCTGAAAAAATAATCAGGTAGCTCCTTATCGGTCGAGAAGCTCCAAGAGTCTTAGAACTTTCGTGAAAGAATGATTTGATAGGAGATCTCTCCTCATCCACGAATTTTAAGTTGACCAAATGATTTATATGCAAGTCCTATAAAAATCATTAAAATATTATACATATTTATTTTAAAAAAATTATACTATGATAAGATAAATAGTAATTTAATTTATATCATTATAACAATTTCGAATAAAATAAAATTAGTGTTTAAAAATGTTTTTTTCTAATCCATTAATTTAAGAATGTTAAGTAAAATTTAATTACATTATAAAAATGTAAACAAAATAAAAGAAATTTTAAAATATAATTAGTTAGCTTTCATGTTAAAAACTTTTAGAGATGTGGACTTAACTAATTAATTGCTTCTGGAAAATGGTAGTGAAGAAAACAATAAACAAACCTAACAGCAGAGCCAGCACGAAGAGCCGAGCACAAACTTCCGAAAGGAAGAAGAGAACCACGGTGCCGGTAGGAACGGCAGCGATGTGGTGACCTGAGAAGAGAACCACCACACGCCACCACGCCGATGACCGGACGACAACGACGTCACACAAACTGCGGCAACAACGACGGCGTGGAGAACAAAGAGAACCACAGCGCCTCGCGAACTAAGAGTGCCTTCCGTGGGGATAGGAAAAGAGAGCCCCGAAAGCATCCGCGAGTAGAGGCAGCTGTGTCGGTCTTCCGCAAGCAGTAGACGACAGAAAAAGGAACCCTACCCCGCGAGCAGTAGAGGAGATAAACGAACCCTAATCGCGGTAAGTTTCGTTTATTTTCGCACGCGAAACGACAATGAATGTCGTCGTTTTTGTTTAAATAATACCGTCTGAACTCACCAACACGACTGCAAGCTCGCGAGTTTGGTGGAGCTTACTGAGTTCTCGGCGAGCCCACCGATCCCGCTCCAAAACCGAGTTTGCTTACGATTCAACTTGGGCAATGTTTGTGGTATCGTATAGTCGTCGTACGTTTTTACGAGTTAACACTCTATTTTAATAAGCACGACTGTTTTCTTGGGTGAATTGTTTTTTTTAATAAATGAAATCCCATTTATAATTTACATTTTCTAATCATAGAACGAAGCTCAAATATTTTATTCTCATATTTTTGTTTTCAGAAATCTCTTCAGAGGTATTTGATTGTGGAGAAGGTTGAGTGATGCAATGCGTTGGTTGGCTTCATTTGATGAGAGAAAATTGTGGGGATGCTTGTTTCTGTCAATTGGTTCTGTTTTCTTTGTTGGGTTTTTCTTTGTTGCTGTGATTTCCAAGCTTTTGCCACCTTCTCATGTTCCCCTCATTTCTGCATTGCAAAATGACTGGTAATTAACCATTTGATTGCTCCTAATATTGACATTAATTGCTGTTTTGTTTTATATGCTGATTATAGCGAGTGTGTTATATTGTGCGTCTCACGAACACATTCCTGATACACAGTAAATGGTTGTCCCTTTCATGACACGAATCTGATTTGTTTAGTTTGAAATTTGTGTTTGGTGATGACTCGAATGTGGTAAGAAATTAGACAAGGTTCTGTTCTTGACTTTCTTGTCACTTTGTGTATCGGGTAAGTGAAAGCTTGAGGGTTGTAACACGTTTGCGTCTGCTTGTTTCATACATCTCCGAGGGGCAAAATGAGTTTGTCTTTTAGATCTATATTAGAATAAGAAAAGTGTCTATGGCTAATGGAAAGTTGTTCGAATACACCCCAAAGTTGCCCGTCACTTAAGAGTCAAGATTAGGGGTAGTTTATGTATACCGTCTCATGAAACATTTCATACTCTATTGCAGCCTAAATCAAACATCTTGGATACTCAAGGCAGTGAAATTGGTAGCATAATAGCCTCACTGATGATGCTTTGAAAAAAAATTGTTAGGGAAATGATCAAATCAGAAGAACCAACAAATTGTTGGACTTGAGGAGAGAGGTTTTTTGTGATGAAGTAGTTAATGAAGTACCATTTTACTCTTGGTCCAGCATGATGTTTGTCTTAGTTTCCTAAGTGATTCTTTCTTTCTTTCATAAGGGCTTGGATCCTCCAAATTTGGGTATATGCTTCATATGCATTAACTCCTTAGGTTAGGAGTTCTACCTTTTACCACTGTCTGTCTACCACAACCAAATTTTCATCCTCTTTTGAACTCTTGGACTAAAATAAGAAAAATAAATTTGACTTGTTTGATAATCATGGACAATTAGATATATCGTTGGAATAAATTATGTGTTGTTGCTATCATTTTTTGTATAAGCAATTTCTGTTATCTTTGTAACTAATATTGTCTCTCTCTGAGGAAGAAAGAGAAACTAATTGTTTTTCTGATTTTGTTTTTGACAAATATAACAGGTACTACTGCTTCTTGGTGACATTGACTCTCCCTATAATTGTTGTTGCTGTGTACTTTCATTGGCTCAGCATGAAGTTGTTCAAGCATGCTTAGCATAACCTTTTCAGATTTTGAAGGCAGAAAAAAATGTATGATGTTGGAGCAACAATCACCTACATCAATTGCTGCCTTGTTAGATTCTCTGCAACTTGCACTCCTCTCATCACCTAAAAGGAGCATAAGGATTAAGATGTTAAATGTGATTACATGTGTGAATTAACATGCAAAATTTTTCCTATTTAATCAAAGGCCTCGGTTTTAAATCCTGAATATGGTGCTAAATATTTGCACCAGTTTTTCCAGAGTGATCTATGTAAACAAATATATAAAGGGGGCTTATGTAGTGTCTACTACAAAACAAGTTTACGGGCGAGTTAACTAGGTTCATGGGTGTGGGAACATGAACTTGTTTTAGAGTTGACTCATATTTACAGAATTTTAGGAAGTGAGAAAGTCCCAACTCCTCTGACTTATAGGTTGAACTGTAACTTGGAATTACACAAGTTATGAACATTTTGCACATTCTAGTTTTTTGTGCACTTTGTGCTTTTGAACTGACCATATTTGTGATTTTCTTTCAGAACTAAGGACGTTCAAGAAACCAACGAAGCACGTTTAGTTGATGAAATCATAGGGTTTCAAGAAGGCTGTTATCAGGTACTACTGCCATCATAGGTTGGCCTTTTTTCTTCTATGTGTATTTGATTTATATGTATTTATCTAGTTAAAAGTGAATTTTCTATCATGCAAATTTTGCATCTTTTTTGTTTGGATTGATATTGTAGAATTGAAGCATTAAATTGGAGTAAAATGTCAAAATTCCGTATTTAAGTTTCTAAATATTGTAGTCCTGTCATAGCAGAGTTTCATGCATTTTATTTCAAGTTTAACAACTTACATTGGAAGCTGGTTTTCCCCCATTAAATATGATGGTTGTATGTCTATTTGATTCAGGCTTTAAATGTGATTTTTGGCATGAATTTCTGCCCCATTTTAGTGGTGCTTAATTGCCTTCAACTCAAAAGGAAAAAAATGAAACCAAAGTAGGATAAACACCTGATTTCTGTGAGCGTTGTAATTCAAATGTTAATCACGCTGGACCATGATACCTTCAACTTTATTAAACTGAATGAGAAGCAAAAACAAACCACAACTTTATCATCCTCCAGAATGAAAAACTTGATTTTTTATTGCACCTGGGAGGGAGAATGGGATTTACTCGTATCAGATTATTGTATTGTACAAGCCTTTGGAAATTTTATCGTATCACTCTCTAACCTTGTACCCATGGTTCTGAATTGCGATTGAGATTGTTCTTGTAGTTGAAGCTGTTGTATTTATTGTGATGTGGGTTGTGGTCATTATAATTGTTATGTTTAATCTGATCATAAATTATTCAATTATTTTAACTATTGATATATCTTTTACAATTATTCATCAGTACATCATGCAACCTTCCAGTACACCACCGTGGACAGCCTCTTGCACTTCCCTAACATCCCATCCATTTAACCATTGAAACTTAAGGAGTTACGTTAGAAGATTGAAATTTGAAACTTTGTTTCCTTTTCCTTTTGACAAAAATGTGAAATTGAATGGTGCTGAGGTTCCATTGCGGTCCATTGTAGTAATGTTATGAATGCATTATATATCATTTTGTGGACTGTTGACTTTGTAGGATGCTCCACAACTGTAATGTTGTGCTCACAATTGCGGTCGCAGACTGCAATTTAAAAACATGCATATATCCATTAAAACAGAAACGCTTTCACACTCCTATATCTGCCAACTAAAGTGCCTCTTGCACTTCCCCAACATCCCATCCATTTAACCATTGAAACTTAAGGAGTTACATTAGAAGATTGAAATTTGAATCTTTGTTTCCTTTTTCTTTTGACAAAAATGTGAAATTGAATGGTGCTGAGGTTCCATTGTAGTTATGTTATGAATGCATTATTTTGTGGACTGTTGCCTTTGTAAGATGCTCCACAACAGTAATGTTGTGCTCACAATTGCGGTTGCAGACTGCAATTTAAAATCATGCTTATATCCTTTAGAACAGAAACACTTTCACACTCCTTTATCTGCCAACTAAACTATTAGTTACACAGGGCATAACCTTCAATTTTCTGTCTTGGTCATGACCTCCTACATTGTGACCCATCATATGTCTTCTTATCTACCCAAGCTACTTTAGGTATCCTATCATCGATGCTCTTCCCCTCAAGACACACAATGTCATTGGATGTCATGTAACTGGTCGTCAAGGGTGTAAACATAATCTCTAAGGAAACTGATCCTTAACTTTTCCACCAAAGTTTTTCTTACTTTATCTTTTGGTCTCTCAAATGTTTATTGTCAAGGGGCATTTTATTTTTCTGTTGACTTAAATTTTGGAATTTTGGAGATGATCTAAACCTTGAACATGTTTCATATTTGATGATCGTTCTCTGTCTTCCATTCCATCTGTTGCTGCATTTCAGGTAAAGCATAGTAGGAGATTGGGTACTGATTTTAATCTTATTTTTGCAAAGGGTGTGCCTTTTTCCTATGTTATTATGATTATTGTTTGGGAAAATGGCTATGATAGGAAAGTTATATCCTAAATTGATTATATCTAGAATGAATGAGAGTCGATTATTTATGCGCTATTAAGTGAGCTTTAGGTAGTTGTAGTTCAGAAATTGTGCATTTGAACTTTGCATTCCACACTAATTTTAGATTTGCTTTTCATTTAGACTCAGCCTTATCAGCTTTCGACAAAACTGCCACTTGTTCCCCATAATTGATTTGTGATCAGATACAACTGTTTCAACATTACAGAGTTTTTGAATATTGATTGTTTACAAATATATATATATATATATATATATATATATATATATATATATATATATATTCTTCTGTTGATATAGTTTAAATTGTATTTTCGTTTTGATATTATTGATGGTAAAATTTTATCCTTTTAAACATTGTTTAAAATCCTAGATTTTGTTCTAGCTTCCTTGCTGCAACAAATTTACAGGAGTCCCAGCTCTTATATTTCCATCAACTTTTAGAGTAGTGATACTCAAATCGTAAACTGAATATGATATCATTTGTTGTCCGGAAAGTTGGGTTTAATACATGAGCAGTTATGGTGAGGCACCCATTTTATTTGGTGTCAAAACTATCCCATTTATATTTATAACATTGAGTCTGTTTTTACAATTCACAATGTAGTTATACTTTCTTCTTACTAGTAGACCTGTACATTGATGTTTGACTGTTGTTGCTTTAATTCTTATCTCTACCTTATAATTAAATTCTTTTCAAACAGGTTTATCTTGGACTATTCAAGTTTCACAACTGAACGGTTCAATGCAGAAAACTACTGGAAATATTGTAGGCCAATTCTTCGGTGGTTTACATTGTTATCTAAGAAGATGCATATTTGCCATTTTATCTGTGGGTCCTGTACCAAGTCATATTGCTTTCATCATGGATGGGAATCGAAGGTATGCAAAGAAGAAAAACATGGAAGAAGGTGATGGCCACAAGGCAGGATTTGAGGTTCTCACGTCCATCCTTAGATACTGTTATGAATTAGGAGTGAAGTATGTAACTGTCTATGCATTCAGCATTGATAACTTTAAAAGGAAGTCCAAAGAAGTTAAATCCTTGATGGAATTGATGCGGAAAAAGATTGAGGAGTTGCTTGAACAAGAAAGTCTCATTAATGAATATGGTGTTAGATTACATTTCATTGGAGACATGCAACTATTGACAGAGCCTGTAAGAGCTGCTGCGGAAAGGGCAACGAGAGTTACTGCCCACAACAACCAGAGAGTTCTTTTGATTTGTGTAGCGTATACTTCTCGTCACGAGATTGTGCATGCTGTTCAAGAATGTAGCAAGGAAAAATTTAATGAAATTCAAGCGTTAAAAGAAGAGAAAGTTACAAATGGTGCGTTTTCAAGAATTGATCAGGGCCTGAAAGGAAATGATTTTGGTTTGCTTTCTCAAGATTCATGTAAAGAATATCGAAATGCAATAAAAGCTTGTAGTACTGAAGTAGAAAGTGCTGCAAGGAATGATGGTTTGTATGAGAATAATATCGAGAATCATATAGATAACGACACTGAAGCTGAAACGACATTATACAATGGGCTGGTTGAATTGACTAAGGAGAGAAAGGATATACAGGATGAGGTTCTATTTATAAAACTGGCGGATATTGAGAAGAACATGTACATGGCAGTTGCTCCTGACCCAGACATCTTGATCCGATCTTCTGGAGAAGCTCGCCTCAGTAATTTTCTACTTTGGCAGACTACTACATGCCCTTTATATGCACCAACTGCACTTTGGCCTGAAATTGGTCTCAGACACTTGATCTGGGCAGTATTGAACTTTCAGAGACACTACTTTTATTTGGAAAAGAAAAAGAAACAGTCTTAAGTGTATTCTTACCGGCCAAAATACATAATATGTGGCAACAGGTAAATTATATCTGCAGACAATTAGCAATTAGAGCAGCTTTAAATGTATGGTTTTTTACTGCACAGAATATCAACGTAGATTATTTACATGCTTTTGCTATGTAATAAGAAAATGGAAGCAAAATATTGTAAAAAATTAACAATTTCGTATTATTTTCAGATGTTTTTTTCGTTTATATCTCCTACTTTAACATGTAATTTCTAAAATATCACTTCATTTCTTGGATTCAGAGATTTATAAAAAAAACAAAACAAAAAAACAGAAGAAAGCATGAATAGTGTTGTCTTCAGTATTTCTGAGATGAACAAACATTTTTTTTGTAATGTTTGAACAAAACAAGAAATCAAAACAAGGTCTCCTTAAACAGTTATGCACTGTGGAAGTTAAACTTGTGGCAGGAAGTCTAAAAGTAGAAATCTAGTATGTATAATTCTTTGACCTGCCACAAACTAATTTCCTCTGAACTGTATATATATTTGAACAGGCCACATGTATGTGAAGAGCGATGTGTACGAGTTTGGTGTAGTGCTTCTTGAAATGCTGATAGGCGTGAGGGCACTTGACACAATGTCCAGAGAGAAGAAGAACCTTGAAGATTGGACTAAGCCTTGTCATTCTTTTAAAGAAACATAATGGATGGTAGGATAAAGGGTCAATATTCGCGAAAGAAAGCATTCAATCACCACAACTTACTCTAAAATGCCTATTACATGACCCTAAACAATGTCCTTCAATTTAATTTCTCTAGATTTTTAATGTTATTATAATTTGTTTAAAAGGGGGTTATCGTTTTTTGTGAAGATATTAATTAACTTGTGTTATTTTGTAGATACCCTATATGCTATACCACACTCCATATGCATAAATCGTAAGAAACTTAAAAAGGGAGAAAATAGGTTTCGTTTGTTGCATTGGATGACGGGGTTGTCACATAGATGTGACTATCCCTTGTGTGGAACCAGAAGATTCGTTTAGATGAAAACTATCAAATAAAAGTATGATCTCATCCCATATGCTTTTTATCTCCACAAACTAGGACTTGTTTTCGGGGGTATGGATGTTCCACCGCCCAAGGTGTGCATTGTAGTTGATTGACTGTAAGTTTCGGATGGACCAAAAGTTCATCATAGAAAAGCTAGGCTGCTCATAACCAAGGGATGACAACACGGACCAAGTCTGAAAAAAAAAATAGTATGTTGGTTTACACAGGCTTGTTTTGCATAACTGGCAATCTTTGTTGACCAATGGTGGAGTGATCCACATTTGATTCTCATAACCCATATTGATTTAAATTCATTGTAGTATCAACATTATGTTGTGTGTTTCTTTTAAGTAACCTGCTCATTTATGTTTTTTGTCTAGTTTATATAAAAGTAATTTGTTTATTCGCTTAGTCCATTTAAGAGTAATTTCTTCATTTGTTTTTGTTTTTTTTTTCAGTATAGTTCAACATTATTTCTATTTTCATTAAGTTTATATTTAAAAATTAAAAATTATAAAATTGTGAATATTATCTATTTTAAGAAATAGACTTATAGAATTTATTATTTCTACTGCTTTAATTATATAAAAATAAAGTTATTAAAATCCTACATTCTAATATTTTAAAGAAGAAAAACATTACAGAACAAATTATTTCTTATGCGATCTCTACTGACCAAATGTTATGCAAGGGTCAGTAAAAAAAGTGATACGTCTAGCTTGTGCAAGCTAAGAGTGGGATGGGTCAAAATAGGTGACTGAATTCGTATTACCGTCTTAATGACGAGAATAAAGGAGAAAATCATATAAGAAACCTTTGATATTTGTTTCTAATTAAATTTTACACTAAAAAATTGTTACTTTAATAGAAAAACAAACTAGATTTTATTTTTAGTTCTTTGTGTTTGAATTTATAATTTAGTCCAATTTACAATTTAAATATATTAATTTTATATATCTAGGAAAATAGGTTTCTCCAAATACATTGATTTCATTAATTTTTTTTATAAATAAGTATGATAGTTGAAATACATAACAATGTTAATTTTATCCCTTCATTTAATTGTCAAGAGTTGGAAAAAAGAAGATTCAGTTATACAAAAAGAAGTAAAAAAGATGATAAAAAGAATACAATAAAGCTTAAATAAATGAAATCTTAATAAATGTATTGAAGGTTATTGATGGAATTTATCACATGCCATAAATCTTTTTTAAGCATCCTTAAAATATAATTATATATAATTGTTATTCTTAAAGTTTATTGGAGTTGAAGGAGTTTGTAATCATATTATGCTCATGCAGGATATTGTGGTCTGGTTGATACCAAGGCAAGTTTTCATATTTGAATTTTTTTTACATTTAGTGTATCTTGTCTCATCAATATGCTTTTTTATTTTTTTATAGTGAATTATTGATAATGTGTGTCTAAGAAAATATCATTAATTGACGAAAGAAAACGAAAGAAAGAAGGTTAATTTGATTGTTTCTCTTAAAAATAATAAGAGTTATGTTAACCACAAAAAAATGATTCTTAATCAACCAATAGAGAAAGAGTAAAAATATTTCTTTTACATATGAAGAAAGACTAAAAGCAATGGATTGCTTTGGTTCTACTATTCATATTTCCAATACCTTTAGGGTATACGAAACCTAAGTAGGCTAGTGGAATGAATTACACATCTATTTAGGAAGAACATTGAGTTTACATGAGGAGGCTATTAGAATATGTAATTTAGTTTTTAAGTAGTTTTTTATTCTATATTTAGAAAAGATTTGTTATGATCCTTGTTTTTTTTTAAGAATTTGATTTCTATTTTAAGATTAACCTCTTTGATATATAGTACAAAATCATGATTAATTCAAGTATGATTTGCTATACAAATACTGGTTGGACAAGATCAATAAACGACATAAAAAGTACGTTAAGATATGTTTTCTCACTAGGATTAGGTATTTTATCTTAAACATCAAAGAAGCAACCAACCATGGCACAATCAACAACAGAAGCAGAGTATGTAACAATTTTGGAAACCAGGAGTGAAGCATTATGGTTACAACTGTTATCTATTACAACAACAAATCAATAATAATTATAGAAAAAGATTCAGTTCATCATCAAAGAACAAGACACATAATCATTAAATATCACCATTGATGTTGATTTGAAAGACACTAGGTGTGAAATAAGAAAAAGAAGTATGGATGTGCTTATGCAAGCATTGGAAGAGTCTACAATTAATATGATTGGCGTTTTTGGGGTGGTGGTGTGGGTAAGACCAATAGCGAAGAAAGGTGAAGAAAAGAAGTTGTTGAATATGGTGGTTCCAGAAAATATAACAAGAATTCCTAACATCATAAAAATTAGTAAATTCTAAAAACATATATGTTTGGATAATTGGTCAAAACACACAACTTCATCATAAAAAACGTTATAAACATATATAATTGCATCATTTGTTTTTGTTTTTTCATATAAATCATCACTTGTCATACACAACGTTTATTTAATTTTATTTTTATGGTGAAAGTTGCCATACTACACCCAATTTCTATTCTTTATTTTTTAATCTGGATTTGTAAAAGTCATCACATGTCTTGATATTTTTGTTAATGTTTTTTAATAAATTGAAATCGTTTAATAAAATACAATTACTTTATAAAAAAATTGTAGTTAATGATACTACTTCATTTTTGTTTGTCATATATTAAAAACTTACATATATATTAATCTAAATTGTGTTGAGTTTGGAAGTAAAGCAAGCAATAAACCTTTAATCAAAAGATGACATAAGCATTTCCTCTATGGTTTAAAAAACTCAATGAATTTAGTATTCAGTGTGAGACTGTGTAGCTCATGTCTAAATTCTTTTGGTTTTATAGTGATTGTTGCAATAATTTTTTTAAACAAAATTAAGTTCCCCTCTTAAAATATATTAATGAGGCTAACCTAGCTCAAATTTTTAAAACACATTAAAGTAAAGTTCATTGAATGATATTCTTTCAAGAAAATTGATTAACATTTAAATATGTTTAGAAAAATATTAAACATCTAAAAGACGTACATCCTTATTCTTAAACAATTAAAAAGTTTATAAAATATGAATATTTAGTTTGTCTTTAGCCTACATTCAACTCCTTATCAACTTTATCAATATTTATTAGTATGGGACTTGTCAAAATCGTGGCAGTCATATGAACTTGTCCAAGCCGTTGCATTCATGAGAACTTTTCTAAACCATGACAATAATGGAAACTTGTTCAAATCATAGCAGTCAGAGGGGCTTATCCAAACTGTGGCAATCATGGGAACCTGTCCAAACTGTAACCCTTATGAAGACTTAACCCAAATCGTGGTAGTCACGGAGACCTGTCCAAATTGGGAAGTCACGAGGACCTGCCCAAATCAAGATAGTCACGAGGATCTGTCTAAATTAGGATAGTCATGGAGACCTGCCCAAATCGTGACAGTCATAGAGACCTACTGAAATCGTAGCAATCATGAGGACTTGCCGAGACATTTAGGAACACTCATAAAGACATACTCACACTCGTCTAATCATACCATAAATTCATCAATACAAAACAGAACAACGCATATTGATATTCATCTCACAATTACATGAAATATTAATTTCCCTAATTTGAATTTATTACATAAACCTTCAAAGTTTCTCCCTATATTTGAAATAGGGTTTAGATTCTTTTGGAAAAGGATTTTTCTTTCCTTCTTAAAAGACAATAATCATTTCATCATCTTCGTCTTCTTCTTCTCCATTCTATTTTTTTTCCTTCTTTCTAAAGTAGAAATCTTCTCCATTCTATTTTTTTTCCTTCTTTCTAAAGTAGAGATAGATGAGAGTTTAAGAGAGAGTGTAGAAAGATTCAACAAATTTGTGTGAAGATTTCTTTGACTTCCTTAAGGGTAAAGTAGCTAAGAAAGGTAAAGAATTGTTACTAAATTTCTTTAGAAACTTACAAGTACAAAGTGACCACAAGTCTCTTGAGTAACCTTTTGTACATATATTCTTCAATTCAATACAATCTATCTAATTTTAGTTTTCTTCAATCCAATACAATTCAATTTTTGATATCAAACTAATTTTAGTTCTGCAATTGAATCTTTTCTAACCTTTAATTATAGTTTATTTTGAATTTTTGGTTATACATTTATGTTTCTTGTCCAAATTTATGTTCTTACTTATCTTTTTATAAATCTACCACTTTCTCTATTTTTTTCTTGATTCAATTAAGTCTAGTTTTAAAGTAATTTTGCTTTTTTTTTCAATTAGGTTTTATTTCTCAACTTGATTTGAATGTCATAATGATTAACAATAGTTATGCCATGTTCTATTCTTATTTGTGTAACCTTCAATTCATCATATTCAATTCATTTACTTTCATTAAAATATTGCTTACTTTTTTTTAATTGGAAGCTATTAGATCCCATAGTAAACCTAAATGCTGTAAAATGTCATCTTGAGATAGTTTTTAACTTAATATGTCAATAAAAACAATCTTTTTTTTATATTTTGAATTCTGAGCTTGACAGTACTTAGTTATGTTTTGATTACCTAAATACAACATTCACGTATATATATTTATGGATGTCACTTTTACTTTAAAAATCATACATACTCTCATATTTGATGTGATTCTTCTAATAATCATAAAATATTATATATATATATATATATATATATATATATATATATATATATATATTATTGGCTATTTTTTTTTAATTGGAAGCAATTAGATCCCAAAATAGATCTAAACAAAATGTGAGATAGTTTTTAACTCATCAATATGTCTATAAAAACAATTTTTTTATTTATTTTGAATTCTGAGCTGAATAGTGCTTAGTTATGTTTTTATTACCTAAGTACAATGTTCACTTAGTATGTATATTTATGGATTTCACTTTTACTTTAAAAATCCTAAATACACTCAGATTTGATGTATTCTTCTAATAATCGTAAAATATTATATATATATATATATATATATATATATATATATATATATATTCTATTTTTTTTCTTAGAAATTTTTTAATTATCATTTATTAATATCTAACAATATTTAATATTTTTATAGTTAAATAATTACTACACCCTAGTGTATTTAGTTAAAATATCAATTTAATCTTATTTATTAATTTTCTTAATTATTATAATTTTTTAGGGTTTTATAAAGAAGATTCAGAAACTTAAAAACAGTGGAAACTCGAATAGTTAGAATATTTGCATTCAACTAAAAACTAAAAATAGCAATTGGAAAACTACACTATACTAGCTTGTATAGGAAATACATTGTGTTTTGTCCATTTAAATATATTATATTTATTAGTGAAAACACGTGTGCTTATATTATTTTTGTTATGATAAGAAAAAATAATGAAATTGTAATTATAAAAATAAATATGAATAATCTTTACAATTTAATTATATATAGTTTTTATCTATTTATTTTGTACATAATTTTTATTTATTTAGTTTTAAAAAATAATTACTTTTAAAAAACTGTTGAATAGAAAGTCTGATAAATTTAAAAAACGGCCACTTGAAGAGTAGAAGGAAAAAATCATATGAACAAATGAATCATCTTTATATAATACTAAAATATAGATAATGTTGGAAAAAAAGAATTATTTATGGAATTAAATTTGGCTTAGTGAAAACAAGATGCTACACGAATTTATATTCATTTTTTTTATGATATAAAAAATTATAAAATTATAATTATATAAATAATATAAATAATTTTTACAATTTAATTATAGATAATTAGTATTAATTATTTTATATATGTTTTTAATTTTTTTAATTTAAAAATTAAATTAAAAATATTAAATGTTAAAAAATATTAAATAGAAAAACAGTTAAATTAAAAAAAAACACTTGAAAGGATAAAATGAAAAAAACAAATGTAAAAAAAAAAGAATTTTAGTAAAGATATAGACAATGTCAAAAGAAAAGAGTTATTCAAGGACCTTAAATAAACTAAATTGGGTCATACAGAAACTGTAATAAGTATCTTGTAACTTTATAGATTTTAATTACACTTATAATGTGTAATTAAATTTCGAGGTAACGTGTATTCATATTTTTATCATATTATTTTATTTATTCTCTCATGAGTAATTTTATTATAAAATAGAAAAATAGATTAATATATATATGTATATATATACGTATATAATTTAGTAAAAGTAGTATTAAAAACTAGGTTTAATGCCTCTTTTGGTCCCTCGAAAGGGGGCCAATGTTCAATGTGATCCCACCTTTTTTTAGAAGTTCAATGTAGTCCCATCTTTTGTAAAAAGTGTACAATCAAGTCCTTTTTGGAAACGGCGTTAAGTTTTTAACGGAGCAGGGTGGACTGAAGTTAGCTACGTGGCTTTGTGTGGGTAATACGTGGCTGTGAGTGGGTGCTACGTGGCTGTGAGAGGGTAAATTTGATAATGTTACTGAGGTTAGGAAATCAGAAGTTAGGGTTTCAGGAGTTTTAGAGAAATTGGTAATTTGGGATTGATCATCGTGGAGGAAGTGTATTGAAATCTCAAGCGCTATCCTTCCCAGTATCATCATCATCATCTTTCTTAACCTCAGGCTTGCTATCCTTCCCAGTATCATCATCATCATCTTCAACCTCGCTATCACTGCTAAGAACCTCTTCTTTATCCATCATACTCTCCCTTGTTCTTTAGCCAGAAAGTCAACCTTTTTATCCCCATCTCCCACTCCATCAAGGTGATCCGTAAAGTCCAGTTTGGTTTGCGAAGGGGAATCATCCCAAACCCTGTTTTTCTTAACCACCTTTTTGGTTCAGCCTTGGCAGCAACAACGGCCTCTTTCTTCTTCCCGTTCCCATTTCCATTGTCCCCTTTTCCTTTAAGCTTTTGCAGCCTATTTACATCAAAAGCCCCAATATTAGCACTCTCATTCTCTTTCCCAATATTCACACTACCATTACCACTACTCTTCAAGTTAGCATTAGAATTATTCTTAGCTACAACAAAACCACCATTCTCAATTCTACGCCCTTTCTTCCCATCACCATCCCCGTCACTCTTTTTTTCTGTCCCAACGTTTTTCCCTTCCCCCTGCCACGTGTCGTTTGGCTGTTTCCTTTGAGGAGCCACCGAGGGGAGGGGATTCGTTTTCTTCAAATTCACGTAAAGGAGGTGGAGGATGCTCCAACATCTTTGATCACTGCAATGCCACAAATAGTCTGAGATAGGTTTTTTCTGATTTGGGAAATTGAAAAAAAAATGGAAAAGATGGGTTAGGTTTGTGGAGGATACGGGAAATGCAGAAGATGATGGAACACGCACTGACACCCACTCACAGCCACGTATTACCCACACAAAGCCACGTAGCTAACTTCAGTCCATCCTTTCAGCTGCTCCGTTAAAAACTTAACGTCATTTCCAAAAAGGACTTGATTGCACACTTTTTACAAAAGATGGGACTACATTGAACTTCTAAAAAAAGGTGGGACCACATTGAACATTGGCCCCCTTTCGAGGGACCAAAAGAGATATTAAACCTAAAAACTATTATATAACTGTTATTAAAAAAATAAATATTTTTACTCAATAAAAAATAAAATTAATTAATTAAAAAAGATATTAAAATAAAAGAATTTATATATTAACTTCAGTATATTTACAAAAAAAGACACATATGCATGTTTAAAACTTAGTTAACTGTAGCAGTTACAAATTAAACGGATATTCATTAGTATATGAAAATCAGTAAAAACAATCATTGTATTAGTAATAGAATTATATTGTAATTATTGTATAAAACAGATTTTATCCAAAATGGATATTCGTAGTAGAATTTTGTTTATTTTTTAATATACAAAACAAAACATAAGCGAAACAGTTCTGAACGGTTTTTTTTTTTTTTTCTATAAACCAATAGAGCAATAATGAAACTTTGTGTTTGGTAAGGTTATTTGCCATTTCTCTCAGTAGGTTCCAACATCAAACTTACCTTTCTCTCATTGTCTCTTCAATTTTCTTGCCCATCCATTTCTAGGGTTTGGCTTCTAAAGCAACGGGTGTGCCTTCTTACGCACATCAAAGGTGATTTTTTTTTTTAAATTTCCCTTCAACACACCCACCCTTTTGCCCTCTACTCTAAATTTCCACTGTATCTTCTGAAATTTCCATTCTTTGTTTCCTTTCTTTTTATTTCATATTCAATTTTATTGTCGAAATTTCCCCCCCTTGTTGTGTTGATTGCGAAAGATTTAATCCAAATGGTCTGAATTTCATAGCTCATTACTCAATCGGGTTTCATTTTTTTATTATCTTTTGGTTTTGTGCTGGTTTGGTAACGTTTTTCACCCTTCACGTGCAATCTATTCAATCATTTCCTGTTTGTGTCATTGTTTGATTAGCCTGTGAAGTGGAGGAGTTCTGTATCCCCATTGTTATGCTATAGCTATGAGAAAATAAAGGGGTTGGACATTTCCGAATATTTGAGATATGGGTATATTTATTTCAAATTTGGTTTCAAGCATTCATGAAAAAGAAGCAATTTGTCTATAGAAAGGTTGTAAAACAAGACCGTAGTTTTTATTTTGAGTATATTTGTTTTTCACTTTAAAGTTGGTGTTACAGCTGACTTTATTAGGCAATTCAATCCGTCTTGAGAAGATTCGTAGTTTTGTTTGTTCATCACCGTGTCCACAATGGAATGTCATGAAGATTTTATCAGCTATCTTGATTCTGATACGTCTCTTAAGATACTCGAGTGCCTGGATGATCCTGCTGATCTTGTTCGTGTCACCTGTGTCTCACGATCTTTGAGACAATCTGGTAAGTTATTCTAGTTCAAATTATGCTTTTGTTTCTCAACTGGTGCTTCAGTTTCATGAAAATTCAGTTCTAGTTCCTTGTTGCCTTCAATTTTACATTACGTTTAAAATTTGATCAACACTACTTTGGCTTGCAGTGATTGCAAATGGTCTTTGCAAGCAGCTTTGCTTGAGAATGTTTCCTCAATTATCTAGAGTTGCTTTTGTTGTTGAACTGAATCAACAAGGAGGAAAGGAACATGCAGAGGTTGGATCTAGTAATTCTATGGAGTGGCTAGTGCTACAAAGAGAACATAGAGTTTTTTCTTATTTAAGCAAAGCTCTCATGTCATCTGTAGCAATGAATTGCATTGCTAAGACAATTGGTGCTTCTAGCACTGATAACTTTCCTCAGGAGAGCATTGATCATACACTTGAGCCAAGAGATGTCATTGGTGGTAGATATTCCTACTGGTCAAGTAACGGACAAAGTAATCCCAATGTGCCTGAGACGTTAACATACGAGTTGGTCTCTCAAATTTGTCTTATTACAGAAATCAATATCCGGCCTTTTCAAGGTGCTCTTTGAAATATTCATAGATGATGGCTTGACCCATATATGCTAACTTTCGTCTTTTTGCTAACAATATCATGCCTTTTCTAGCTTACTTTCAGCTGGGGTCACCAATATACTCAGCAAGCTCTGTTCGGTTTAAAATGGGTCATCCTAAAGCCTCTTTAGATGCTGTAGATGATGAATTGTTTGTGTGGACCTATACTTCACCGGAGTTTCCAATGTCTCAGGTATTTAACTTACGTCTTATCTAGTTTGTCAACTTATTTTTTCCAATGAATAATATCTGTTTCATTGATTGCCCAATGGTTGATGTGAAAAAATAGATCCTTTCCTGTTAAAGGATGCCTTACCCTTCTACAGGTTTGTAACCTGAAGTTTGTCCCAAATTGTAATAACCCCCTTCTATAACCAGTGAACTCCCTAGTGTTATAATTGTGATGCTTTTGATTGAACTAAACAAAATATTGAAAAAAGTCATAATGCAACTTAGGCTTCTTTTTTAGCATTGGATAAGCAAGACCTGATTTTATGAATAAATCGCCATCTTCATTATTGTTTGTTGTCTGATGTCATCATCATCTGGTTTATTAGGTGTTTAGTACCAGCCATAATTATATTGTCAAATTTATTCAAGCTCCGTTGTGTTTATATAACATATACTCTCTGCGTGATATGTATTAATAAGAAATCACTGCATGAGGAAATGATTTCTTTGGTTACTTAATTTACATTCCACTGTTAAAAATGATGTGAATTATCCTACATCTATTGGACAAACCAGGTCCATATTGCAGATCTACATTTAATTCAAACCACTTTAAGTTCTGTTGAAGAGTGTTACTTGTGTCGTCGTCAGAAGGCTTCATAACTCTTCCTCTTCTTTACCATATGATATTATGTAATAAGAAGTCACGCCATTAGTAAACTTTGCTTGTCTCCCAGTTTCCTTTGTATTGTTAAAAATAACGTGAATCACCCTTGGTCTATTGGACCAAACCATGCCCTTGTGGCACATATCCGCATTGGATTTAAATATGAGTATGAGGATCATTTGCTCCTTCGAAGGTTTTCAATTTTTATAATCATTTGATAGGTTGATGTCATGCTGGAAAAACAATCAGATGGCCCGACCTGAAATTTCTCATATCCTCTAGTTGGCTAAAATGTTTGAAGTAAATAAATAATTAGGCATGCCACTTTAATTTTCAATCAAGAGTACATTAAATCTTACTCTTGGCAACAGATGGTAAATTGGTGGTTATTTTTTATCAAATTAAAAACATAGTATATCAAATTTAACATACATTGGGAGGTCGATATGCTAGTAAGGGAATCTTCTGATTGGGCCTTTTAACTAATGGTTACTTCACTTCTCATGTCATTAGACTCTTATGTGTCAGAAAGGGCCTATTATTCTAATTCCTGCATGACCTGTCCTTTGATGTTCTCCTATTATTCAAATGGTTACTTCCCTATTCTGCCATTATCTTCCGTAGTGACACTGTGCTAGCTATAATATTGAAAATCATATTTATCCATCATGTTGACATATATGAAGGAGTCAATTCCCCAACTGCTATAGTGGGATAGCATATAGCACGGTGATGGCTATGTTTTAAACTTAGAAGTTAAATAATTTATGACATATATATAAATACCAACTAAAAAAAGTTTCACATTTAATAAATCGTAATGAATTATCAGAAGTCACATTCTTAGGCAATAAGAAAGAATATTTGGCTGACATAAAGTGGGAAACTACATCAATTCTATATTGAAATACTTTAGTTGGGGAGATCCTATGTCCCTTCAGGTGTTTGTCCGTGTTCATAATATGTTATGCATGGGATGAGGAGAATGAATTATATCAAGTTTGATTTATTTATTAGATTGTTGACTCACTAAAATGAGTTTGATTCTGGGTCTATGCATTATTCAATGCAAATATTACAAATTTGAAAATAAAAGTTGTTGGAGAATGGGATCATCTATTTCCCTAAAAAATAGAATAAACAAGATTGTTGTTGCATGACTAAAATTATTAGCATCGTGAAGTTTCCCTTTACATAAATTTTAGAGAGAAAAATCCTTGTGAACAGGAAAACAAACTACAGACGTTCAAGCTTCCAGAACCTGTGCTTTGTATTGGGGGGATCTTGCAGATTGAGCTTTTGGGCAGAGTACAGAGACAAGAAATGGATGGTTTGTTATACATTTGGTGCGTTCTGTTCTTCCATTTTGTCTCTACTTGTCAAACTTGTTTTGTTGTTGAGGTTTTATGAAACTTAATTAGTGGCAGAGCAGATTCAGTATCTTAAACAATGTCTAATAAGCCTTACGCAGTGCTAGGTTTTAATGTCTTTAAAATTGTGATTGCAGTGTTTCCCATGTTCAAGTTCTGGGAGGCTCATTGTCACCACCGTTCAATGTGGAAATTCTTCAGCCCTCTGGAATATTTGTGTTGAAGAGGGATCAGCTGGCTTCCGAGGAGCCAAAAATAGTGAGAGATATCCGACGGCTTGTGACTATATTGCAAGCACGAGGAGTAGGAGTCTTGGAATGGGATCAGGATGATGATGATATTTATGATTCTGATCCAGAATATGCTCTCTGATCTTTGCTTGCTTTTATAATCTCCTCCCAAATAAAGGAAAGGGGAAAAATTATAATCTCCCCAGGCAAGGAGTGATCACATTCCAACTAGTTTTCCTGTTTTCTTTTTTATGCGTTTACCCTTCAAAAAGTTCTGGTCTTTCTCTGTTTTGCTACTGATCTGATTCTGAGAATTTATTTCTCTTGTAGATATGGTGTTGGACAAATATTGCGCCTTTTTTGTCGCCGGTTTAACATGATGCTTGAAACTTGAGCTCTCTCACAACTCGTAAACTTACATCCAATTATGGGGTTTTAGCATTTGATGCTACTTGCTGACCACTTCATTTGTCACAAACTAATTATGATAAGTTAATCGAAAAACATGTTCTATAAAACCTCAAGAATGATCTTATGTATATCTTTATTGTTTTATACGAACACCTGAAAATTAAATATATTCAAAACAAATTAAGAACAGTTGTGTCTGTTAAAAATTCTTATTTTATTAGATGTATTGTGTGAATTCTGTAGAAAATTTTCAAATATTGATGATGAAATTTGAGTAAGAAATTTTAGTTTGTGTTGCGGAATGATAATATGATGAATGAAGGAAAAATAAAGAGGTTTCATCCCAGCAGAATTAAGACGGTCTATTCTATGCCTAAGATATACTAAGTCAATAGAATTGAAATGGGATATTTATATATTTGTTTTTTCTTCTTCTAAATTTTACGAAGATTCTGCGTGTATTCCTAGACTAGTAATTTTGTAACTAATTGATGATTGGATTTAAAAAATAAATAAACCTTCAAACAAATAATTAATGAATATTTAATTTTATAATTTATTTCCATAACTTTTCGCATTACCTTTTAAATGCTTTTGAAAGTAATTAACTTATTTTGTTTTCCTTGTCAACAAATATTCCCTTAAGGAATTTTAAACAAAATTGACGAAGTATAGTTGAAGCTTTTCGTATCTTAATCAAATTTAATAATTATTCTTGCCTTATAATTTTGGTAGTTATTAAATCAAACAACATCCCACTAAATTATTTTGGTAATATTTATAAGTTGTGATATTTCACTGAAATTTATTTTTGATGAAATAAAATCCACTAATTTGATCATTAAATAAATTATATTTATATAAAATATTGAGTCCTCGTCCATTTATGAATTCATAAATTCAAAATTAAGTGGTATAAAATTAATCATAGTTAACTTACTAATCATTCAATGAGGTAGATGATTGACAACATTCCTCAAGTTCTTATTAATCAAGGTAATTGAGATATTTAACATATAAAATTAATAACTTTACCTTAATCAAAACTATCTCTTTTGCAGAGTTGAAAAATTTTAAGTTCGTTTCAATCATATTTTCTGGAATACCCTATCGATCTTAATCCAATTCAAAACTGTCTTCACTCAACCCCATTTCATAGTGGAACAGACTATTCACTCGTGTTAAATACACAAATAAGTTGTTTATAGAGAAAATCATCGCATTCATTTTGTCCCTCAAAGACTAATTTGAACCATTTTGATAACACAATAAAGCATTGAGAGGAAGGGGTGAACTAATTTGATGTTGGATGTCTTAAATTTATGTATGTAAATTATGAATATTGTTGCATAGATACCCTACAAAGCAGTTTTTGGGAGCAACTGTGACTATGATGAATATTGGTCAATGCTCACACCAACCAACATTTTCTGACCAATTCATATAATTATTTGACACCAGTGAGATCTCATGAGAACCATTCTATTCTTCCACACTTCATGAGGTTTTGGATTTGGGCGGAGCAGGAAGCAGCTGCATTGCACAAACCAGAAATTCTTGTTAGCGAAATCGGCACTCCTAAGAATGTTAAGAAACCATAACCTTAAACGATCAAGAGAGACACAAATATTTACAAAACTTTATTTGAAACACTGCTAATGTGGTTGCTATTTTTCTTGAGAAAATATTGTCAAGAGCTCATTTTGTCTCCATTTTTCTGTCTCTCTATGTCAATAGTTGCAAAAAGGTATGTATGTTTGTGCACACAGATAGGTCATGGATACAAAGTTTTAGGGATGGAAAATATATGCAAAAAGGAAGCATACTACAATTATACTAGCATGTACCTGATAGCAAGATATTAGAGATGATACAAATCCGAATGCACCAGTCACACGTGGATTAACTGTCTTAGGTGCCAGTTGAAGCAGTCCAACTGCTACCACTATATCAATTCCTGCTTTGATGAGTGATAGAGTCCTCTCATTTGACTGGTTTTGTTTGCCACGGTATTTCTCATCCTGCAGACATAAGTAATGAAATAAACAGAAAAGTAATGCAATCACAGTCCAAAAGTAAAACAAAAAACAGAAAGTTTGAAGAATTTGGACACGTGCATGGACAACATACATCAAATTTATTCTTGTTCTTGAGGTCTTTCTCTAACTTCTTCATTGATGCAGAGAGTCTTCCAAGCTCCCCGAGCTGATCAAAGTAAAATATTGCAAGGGTAAACAGTGAAGGAACTTGAGGGCATAAATGCACACATGTTGGAATCAATGAAGGTAGGTAAGCCACAAACCTCAACCAAGGTGGTGCACACCGAGGAACCCAGCCAACAGAAAAGAGATATCCGGCCAATTAATTCGGTGCGTTCTTTATTCTGTAGTTAGACACAATACTCTCAACACACTGCTAGATGATTTCTATATAATAATTTAGAAACAAACACGATGCTAAACAAAACATATAGTTTATCATTTCCTACCTGGTAGATTCCTGTTCTGCCAAGCCACACAATTTGATCAAGAAACAAGAAAGTGGAGAGAAGTGCATTCTTGGACTGAAATATAAAAACAAAGATGAAAGAAAATGGTTGGGGAGAGAAACCTCATTATAGGTAGTCAACTAAGTTTCCTGATGGAGATTAGTCATCAGCAAAATCAGTGGAAGCATTACACTTAAAATATATATAAACCCAAAAAGGATGAGAAAAGGTTAAATGTTCTTGCAGTGCCCATACCTTTCCCAACAGAATTAGGGGCAAGGGAGTGCCCTGTGGTGTTGGACTTATCAAACCATGTAGGTCATTGACAAACTGCAAATTAAAGAGTGAAGTATAAGAGTGATGGTCATTGCATGAACTAAATAGTTTGTAACACCTAATTTTTTTGCCAAAATGACTGCTTGAATTTTATAACTGGCTAATACTTTAAAAAATTAACAGTATTTGACTATCTTTGATTTATCCTTTTTTCCTACTATTATGGCCTTGGAACCCAAAAAACAAAAAGAGAAAATTATGCATACTATAGATTTCTAGTCTTTTCTGAGCAAACCAATCAAAGGAAAATGATACAAAGAAAGAAACATTATTATAAACAGAAACTCCCTAAGTGACAGAAAGAAAATATGAAGTAACTTCCTATATTGAAGTTACGAACAGATGAAAAAGAAGGTTTCAAAACTCAGAAAAACCTAACCTTGAAAAGCCGGAAGACCTTTCGTGCCAAACTGGTTGATTTGTCTACATTCTGAGCAGTACCAGGTTCCCCGTTACTCACAAATTTGGAACCATACTGAATTGCCCTGCATATCTTGTCCCTTGTTTCAGCCTTGCTCAAATATAAAACAAGAAGACCAAGTTCAGCCCTTGTTGCATCCAACGTACTCATCTTCTACACTAATTGCTGTTATATAACAAATGACAGCACGGTTCATGTCAACTAAATTAGAAACAGGAGTAGGTAATGGTAAAGAGTGATATTCTCATATTAAATAGGGAGGGTGATGACGTTTAGAGCTTTCACTTGATGTAGCAATTTTTTGCGTACAGTTTTTTTTTTTTAAAAAAAAAAAAGGTGTCAGATTAAGTTGTTAAACATGCCAGTTCATAAACTAAACGGTACTACTATTAAAACAGTAAGAACCTAGTTAACAAAATTTTAGAAATGATGAAAATCATTCTGAGAATTACAATTTAGCACCTCCACCAATACTTCATCAAGATCACAAAAGCACGATAATCAATTAGCAGGAATACTTGGTAGACCTTCCAATATCTAAATGACATCATTCATGAGATAATGTCTAGTTTGAGTTTCTATAATGCATGAACATTTGAAAACTCATACTTCTCGCAAACATGAAATCCAACATTAACACCATTTTTATGTAAAAATTAAAGAACACAAGGCAAACACAATCTCATCAAATTTCAATTTACTACTAAGATCATTTTTCTTCTCATTTTCATTTATACTCTCAACCTTCATGCAAGGAACTAAACAATAGTATCCTGAGAATGTTACTATTATGTGTATAACCTATAAAGTTCCAATTCTAACTTATTGGGGCATAAAATCTTCAACTACAATAGCTTCAAAGCTCAAGTGGTACGTAAAATATGGGTGCCAAAATCATGTAGTAGGTTCCACATTTTTATTATCCAACTCACCAACACCAAGTAACATCCCTCAATTCTGTAAAAATTTACTCTATCAGATCAAATCGGGATCTGTTAATTCAGTAGGGAAGCTAGAAAATATTCATTTATATAAAATCATCATGACAAAAATCTAAATTGAGAATGAAAATTTATATATACACATTCTGAAACCAAAGTAGCTAAACTTTATAGTTTTCATAAAGAATACTAAAACACAAATCTGTTAATCACCATCCTACCAAATTCTCCTCAATTTCTTCAAACCGCAAATCCCATTCTCACAAGTACTGTTTAGAGCATAGTTATCAGAATCTTACAATTCACTATTTAAGTCTTATGATTTGATACATTTTGGTTGTCTACCTATTCGTACCACAAGAAGAATCTTAACTGACTTTGTATCTCATGATACATAATGAACCTATGTAATTCGTATCAACACTCGATTCAATGATTTATTTGTTTTCACATTTTTGCCAATTATCCTGAAAAGAAATGAGCTCAAATGTGTAAATGAAAAGGAATTTGAAAGAACGCTTGTGAACATATCCTATTTGATTAGTTCACCCTTCTTTCTCACTCAATCATTCAATGTATGTAGTCCATTTAACTTTTTAGTTGTTTTCTAGCCATTCTTCTAAAATAAAAACTACTCAAGCTTAGATATAACTAATAGTTTTGTTTTGTACGATTTCTGCTTAAGTTGTTATATCTATTTCTAGTTTAAATTATTTGCATTGAATATTGTATATCATCTATATATATTTGTAATTTTTCGTTGTACCTGAATTTAATGACACAAAAAATAGTTGGCAATTCACGACAATCTCATTTCAATAACCTTTTCAAAGCACTCAATCAGCTACTAATTGACTATCTAACCCTCCTAAACAACAAAAGTTTTTTTTTCCCAGGCGTCAGTTACATGGATCAAATAATATAATTGTGTTCTTTCATAAACAAGAAGACAACTCCTAAACGGTCACCCTAGGAAATAGATATAGTAAGTGACAACAAGAAGATATTTGGTGAGGGTGGCTCAGCAGAAAAGAATAAAATTCCATACTATTAGTGCTTCCAAATGTGAGTACTTTAGATCATATCTTGCAAGGTTTAAGAGGTATTCTTGAAACTCCATGGTAGTTAAATTTACACATTTTGTTATATAAAATCACTAAACCACTATTTCCAATGAATCTGGTGTTCTTCACCATACCAACAAATATGACGAATAAATTAGAAGAACTGCATGAATACTCTACCTCCAACTCTAGCTAGCTTCAATAGAATAGGAGTTTAAAAGAATCTATTTTCAAGTTCCAAAGAAGAGAGGTTTTATTTGCGAGAATAAACAAAAACCAAGACAAACTTCCGCATATTGACCAGGTCTCCAGGGTACTTAGTAGTTAGAATTCACCCAAAAGAACAACCATCAGGTTTATCTAGGTCAAAATATTGAAAGCATCAACATCCAAGTTTCTCCAATAACATCAGACTACAAAAAAATCACATTTAATCCATTAATCAGCATTAAGATTCATATTGTTAAAACAAAAGGTTTAACTCAATTACGCCATGACTGGCACATTATATAGTATAAAGGGAGAAAGAGAATCAATCCATCTAAACTACCCCGAAGTCCAGTTACATCAATCCTATTTCTATTTTGTAACAACAACCACATCATCAAATCTTCGATTTCCCTCATCGTTTCTATCATTTCCAAAGCAACCAAGCACACTACAAACAACTGAACAACAATAATAGCCAACCCATCAAAGTCAAATCATACGACCCCATCAAATCAACACCCCTTTAAGTTGACCCAAAATCAAAACTCGCAAGCCCCCACCTTTAAAGATTGCAACTTTAGTATCTCAAGCTACAAGGTCAAAGGATCAAACAACCGGGGCACGTGAATTCCCAACACTAATTAAACGAATAAAAGAAAAACAAAAGTGTGTGAGAGAGAGAATACCAAACCAAGGTTGTTTGGGGAAGGGAATTGTGCTGGAGAATCCGAATTGAGAGACGAAGCTTTTTGGTTTGGGCCTGTACTATGTTAGATAGAGTTGTGATAAGGGCTTGTTTGGTCCTCTCTTTTCGGAGCAACCAAACAAATGGAAATGTTGTGCTTTATTGCTAGGAACAATCTTGCACCGTTCGATGATTCCGATGTCAACGTGCCACGTGGCAGAAAGTGCTTAAATCCGTTTGATTGGGCTTGGATTGGATCAGTATCGTGAAGAGATTCAACTCAATTGCGTTGCTTTGGTTTTTCCCACACGCACCCCAACAGCCTCCACAATGTCGTGACGTAAAAGCTTATCTTTACAGAATAAATAAATAGATTTGTTTTAAAGGTGATGATAATGGCATTAATATTTTATTTTTCGGAGCATCAGTGTTTCACCATGGATTGCAAATAAACCAAGAAGAATCTTGATAATTAATCACTTATAAATGTAAACTTTTACATTCCTACCATAAGAAGTTATCTAAAATTCATACAACTCATAGTCAAATAGGTCTCGGGTCATGTTTGGAAACGTATAATTTACTTAAAACAATTAATTCTCTCACAAATTAAAATTAGCAAATACTTTTTAAAAAGCTTTTAAATTAACATTTATCTTGTTGGTAAACTTTTTTTTCTTTTTTTCTTTAAAAGTGTTTATACAAATCTTCTTGTTTGAGTATTAGAAGTGAAAAAAGAAATATAATTAATATTTTGCGTCCATACTGTAATTACTAAAAATCTATGCTAACTACTACTTTTAATTGATATATAAAGGTTTAATCCTTTCGAACATCCTTATTTCTGTAGGATAGTCTCAAGTAGGTCCTCGTATTGTAAATATTCTCGATTAGGTCCCTTATTATGAAAAATTGAATCAATTTAGGTCTTACCGTTAGTTACATACTAACACCGTTAAAGGGGGTGACACGTGTCAGTTCGTGGTCTTTTTGAATTTTTAATTATATTTTTATTATTTTTATTTTTTATTTTATTTTTTTATTTTTTTAAAAGTAAAATTTAAAAATGCCACGTGTCAAACTGATAGTGTGCCACGTGGCAATGGCAGTGTGACATGACACTGATGTCATTGTCAGGCCACGTGTCATTGCATTAGTCTCAATTTGGTCCCTATATTTTTATTATTTTGCAATTTGATCCCTGTATTTTTATTTTGTCTCAATTTAGTCTTAATTTTAAAAATTAAACAATTTTTTCCCACCTCAAATTCAAACAAAATTTAAATTGTATATAAATATTAACAAATATTTTTATTAAAATTAATATTTTTAATAAATATTTTTAACAAGATTAAGTTTAATTATATTTATATTTACTTAATCATAGAAATATTAATTATGTTATTTAAATATATCTATAAGGGTTTAAAAAAAAAGAGTGACATAACATGCTGGTGTTATGTTATGTTATTTAAATATATACAATTTAAACTTTGTTTGAATTTGAGGAGGGAAAAATTGTTTAATTTTTAAAATTAAGACTAAATTGAGACAAAATAAAAATACAGGGATCAAATTGCAACATAATAAAAATATAGGGACCAAATTGAGACTAATGCAATGACACATGACCTGACAATGACATGTGGCACTGTCAGTGCCATGTCACACTGCCATTGCCACGTGGCACACTATCAGTTTGACACGTGGCATTTTTAAATTTTACTTTTAAAAAAATAAAAAATAAAAATAAAAATAATAAAAATATAATTAAAAAATTCAAAAGAATCACGAACTGACACGTGTCACCCACTTTAACGGTGTTAGTATGGAACTAACGGTAAGGCTTAAATTGATTCAATTTTTCATAATAAGGAACCTAATCGAGAACATTTACAATACGATGACCTACTTGAGACGATCCTACAGAAATAGGGATGTTCAAAAGGATTAAACCATATATAAAAGATGTTATAAGTAGTATAAAGGATAAATGTCTATTTTGAAATAATTAAACATTCGAATAAAATATTTATATATAAAGACAAACAATAAATATATATATATATATATATATATATATATATAAAGTATATTATCGTTCTCTTAAATAAAGTAAAATTTTCAAAATCAATTATCAAGAAAATTAGATCTAAAATAAATATAGGTTTAATACCTATTTTGGTTTTCTTATTTGTTAGTTTTGTTCTTTCTCTTATTTTTTAGTTGTTTAAAATAATCTATTTTTTTAAAATAGTTCAATTTGATCCTTTTTGTTGACAACGTTTAAAACCATAATAACAAGAACTAAGAGTTGTTGTTCCTCATTCATGTCTCTTATAAAGGTGTTTGATAATTACAAGAAAAGTGTCCTAAAGGAATGCTATAAAATAAGCTAAAATCTGCCTGAAATAAATATAATACGACTCTATTTTTACAGCTCGTCCAACGGGTAAGATTACTCAAACTCTATAGAATCTCAAAATCACATTTTCGCTCAACGATAGATTAATTTCACAACGAGTCTACATAACTTTCAAAAGTTGAACAAATATATCAAATTTCTTAATCGTTTATTTGGACCAATCTATTTCCTTTTTAGGATATAAAATACTACCATTTATTTCAAAAATGTCTTGAGATAGAACAAATTAACCAAAATGATAAAACAAAACCAAATAAATAGAATAATCATCTCAAATTTTGGTTCAATTTTTAGATATCCAACATTCAAAACTTCACTTACTTATATACAATCACATTTACTACTAAGCACAATAACAAATCACAATCCTCTCAAGATCAATTCATTTAAACAATACTAGTAATATATAAGCATACTAACTTCTCTTACTTGGATGAAAATCTTAACTCAACTTTTTCTCCAAAGACTCTAACTCTCACATGACACTATCTATTCAAAGAAAACTCATATCAATAATATGAACATACTCTCATGACCACAAATAGACAAAAGTTATCTTGAACTCTTTTGAATTACATGTAGCCACACAGATATAAGATGTAAAGTAGAAATTCAAAATTTACTTGATAAAAGAACAAAAGATAAACTTATGGGGAACACAAATTTGATCGAGTAAATTTGTTATGCTATAAGTTACTATAGTTTGAGAGAGAATGTAGTTTCTATAAAATGAAACTTGATTAACTATTTTTTTTGTTTATAGTTTAATCTTTTAATAATAAAATAAGAGTCTCATTTATAAAATTACTTCTTTTTAACTAACTTATAGATCCTTAAAAAAAATATATAAAATATATTTCATATATAATAAATAGTTAAAATTATAAAATAAAATGTTAGTAATACATTCTTAGTATTTTTTAATAACATAACTATTTGTCAATCCTTCACTGGCAAAAAGCATAATTCTAGTGTAATTTTTTTCAAAAATTATTGAAATGGACAATTTAAAAAAAATTACAAAAATAAACAAGTTGTGTGAATGTGGTAAGTTTTCTATATGAAAAAGTTGCGCTACGATAGTATGATTTTAGTGTAAGAAAAGTTGAAATTGTATTAAAGTAACATGACTTTCAAAATATTTTAAATTCGTATCAACCCCTAATATGATTTTTACCAAAACTAAATTAAAATTGTGTTACCTTCACATGACTTCAACTTAAAGATACTTTACACTACTAAAGTTATATCTATCTTAACATAACCTTTTCACAATGACATTATATCAAGTTAGTACAACATACTTTTTTTTTGTAATTTTTTAAACACTGTCCATTTTAGTAATTTTGAAAAAGAAAATTGCATCAATTTGGTACTTTGTCCATCCTTTACTTGCCCCCCACAAGGCAAATTCAAGAACATGTTTAACCAGGTGAATATGACTCAAAACCTTTTTGGACTCCAATTACTTTTATGGAGAAAAGGTTAAACTTGAATATCACATTTTATTTTGTTTTTAGGAAGAATGATGTACATCTCTTCCTTTTTCATTGAGAATTACATTAACAAAACGAAGAAGAGAGAGAAAGAGAGTGCAAAAATATGTTTTGCTAAGGAAATATGTACTCGTAATTACATTTCACTTAAGTTTAAACATTGTACCCAAAACACTAATGGTTGTTCCCAATTAATTCGATTTGTTAATTATTTTATTTTAAAATAGTGTTTTACGCTTTTTACCATTTCTAAATGTATAATACTTGTAATTGTTTTATTCTTCCATAAGTTTCATGGGGTTGATTATTACAAGAATTTTATATATTTTCTTTGATGTCCAGGGGTTTTAGTTCTATAATTATGTAAAGTTATTTTTTGTGTGTGTATTATTTGATTTGATGTCTAACTTATCTTAGTCAACTAGTCAACTCTAATTGTTGCTTTTTGAAGTGTGCTAGAAAGAATGGATAAAATTTTTAAATTTTCTTCTATTATGCGACTTGAAAATCAACTTGAAACTTTTATAAGAGATAAAAAAAATTTAAGTTAGACGAAGTTGTTAAGTATAAGTGAAAACAAAAAAGTATGTTGCATAATTAGAGGTAGTTTTGATTTTACTTATGACAACTACAACAATTAAAAATATTAAAAAATGTTTCTCAGCATATGAAAATGTAGAATACACTCTATCGTTTCAAAGATAAATGAATGAACAATTATTTAGTTGTATATACATAATGAAAGATATTTTTTTATATTGACAATAAAGAAAAAGATAGAACATTTTCAAGATATAAAAATGCAAAGAGGACAGTTGAACTCAAAATATAGGTATTATAGATTTCGATTCATGTTATATTTTTTAAGAAATATTCTTTATTTTTATAAAAATTGTAATATTTTATTTCAGTAAAAATATTATAATTTTTTTTACTAAGAAATTTTTGTATCATATATAGATAAATAGATAATAGATTATTTTTCAACTTGTAAAGAACTCAGACCATCACCCTTTGAGTTCCAAGTGCTACTTGCAGCACATACTCATCTTCCTATTCTCACTCGTTTAAGCTTTTATTTTTATTAATAAAATAACATATTTATTTTTATTAATAAAATAACATTTTTTAAAGAAGAACCAAGATAATTTTTTTCTTTCATGCGAAGGAATCCAAACTCAACAACAGGTCAAAATTATAAAATAATTGTAGTGCTGGAAGGTGATTACTTAAAATAATATAAAAAGAAGGTAAGAGTAAAGGAATGTTGTATATATTTTTATATTTTTATTTTAACTTTTAACCATTGAAATCAATATCTTTTTATTCTGTACTCTTTTTTTTTTTAATTTTCCTTTCATACAAAGATAACAAATTTACATGTTTATTCAAAATACATAATTAAAACCAAGACAATGGTAGTTTGACATAAAAACTCATCCTTTAATTTTTTTCTTTTTCTTTAAAATTACAAAAAAAATATCATTTTTGTTAGGATAATTTTATTCTATAAAAGTAATAAGAGGTGTAAAATAACCTGTATCCTTAAAACAAAAGTTTTAAAATGCCAGAAACTACAATCAAATTCAAAACTTTTTCAAGAACTAGATGCACCATAATCCAAAATGGGAAAGGAAAAAGAAAAACGATTACAAATATTACATACATTATCTCATCATCGCCACTTACGTTTTCTTTCCTTTTTATATTCCATGCTTATTCAGATCCCATAATCAATTGCTGTCATGCATTTTGTACTTTTTAAGTTTCTTTGTAGAACCCTTACTTCCCATTGAGAAAATGCTCAATGAAAAAGAAAACCCACTGCATGGTTAAAGAATCACTACATCAGAAGTTTTAACTTTCTCACATGTTAGCATCGATAGGGAATCATCAGACAGTGTTCGGGTACCTACATTTAGAACAAAATACATCCACGCAGCAGAGGAGACAAACTGTTTCATGATTTATCATATAATCCAACATTGATTACAATCATCATATAGATTCACATAACAAAAATATTTAAAAAAACACTGCATGAAGACAAAACAGAATCATCTTGAGTTTGAAAATTCCCCACTGATTAAATAGTATAAACTGCAGAAAAATTAGTAGATTTAACTTATTCGAGTTCCTATAAGAATTTCAGAAAAAACGAGTGTACAGAAATTTAAATATTTATAATATAAACTAACACTGATTATAATACATCATAGATTAACAAACTTGTTTCATTCAAGTTTGCAACTTGGCATTTTGCTTCTTGGTACAAAAAGGAAATTAACAAATATTTTTTTCTCTATTTCTTGCTAAAAAAACTTTTCAATTTCCCTCTTTCCAACCGTTCATGCAGCTTTTTAGCTCCTGGAATGTCCATCTCAGTAAGTTTCTTGAGATACCCAATAGCCCCATACGAGATCATTAGCTTCTTACATTTCTTACTTGAAGAAAGTGATCCGAGGCATGTGACTGCATATTTTTTTGCAGTGTTCTGAGGACTTGGATCGAGCAACTGAACCAAATTTGGCACACTTTTATCATCCTTCTTGACTTCTCTCCTGTTCTGAGACACAACCATCAGGCTTGCAATTGCTTGGGCAGCAACCTCTCTAGCACTGTTTGACTTAGCCTCAAGCATTTTCACAATGAGAGGGATGCATCCAGCTTCACCAACCATTTTCTTCATGTCTGTCGAGCTGCAAACTCTGCATATGGCAGCTACGGCGGCTTGCTGAGCACCTAAAGATCCCGACTTTAACACGTGAACCAATCGGGGGACCAAACCGAGAGAGACCAAGGATGTCTCAGGGACCGATCCGACCAAATTCCTCAATGCTCCAACAGCGGATTCTTGAGGAAGTGGACCATCAAGATAAGCCAGAAGACTCCTAACACCACCTTCTGATATGACACTCCTCCTTAGATTCTCGTTGCTTGCAGTGAGATTCTGCAAACATTCTGCAGCATGCTCTTTTGAACCTAACAGAATACCACAGTTAAGAAGATTGATCATGGTCCTCACAATCCCTTCTTCGGACAAAGTTTGTCTCACCTCAGGCACAGCTGATATGTTCTTCAGAGTACAAGCAGCCGAAGCCTGTGACACAGAGTCACCAATTTGACAAAGTTCAACCAATGGAGGGACCCCACCATGTCCCACGATTGCGCGAGCTGTTTCGGCTGACATAGACAACCTCTGAAGGGATATCGTGGCCTTCTCCTTCCCCACTGCACTGCCAGATTCTACAAGCCTTATAAGAGGTGGCAGAACTCCCTCAGAAACTAGCCAATTCTCGCAACTACCAGATTCTGCAAGCGAGCATATAACAGTAACTGTTTTCTCTCTTATTCTAGGAGAGGTAGCTGTAAGCAATTGAACCAAAGCAGCAATGTTGCTCCGACCAAGAGCCGCTAAAACGTTCTTCTCATCTTCCTTCATGGCCTCAACAACGCTGTCTAGAGCTTGGTGCTTTGCTTCCAAGTGCCCGATCTGAAGACGCGCCAGCAATTCCCTTATGTTGTTGTGTATTGCAACATCTGATTCTGCCACAGAACTTGACACGGCCAATGGTAAAGTAGCCTCACCCAGCACACCAGTTTTGATCAAAAGCCCACAATCCCTCAAATTCAAATCAAGCTTCCCAGTCAATGCGTCTAGATCACTCTGCATCCGAAGCTTACCCTCATACTTTTGCTTCATACACAACTCGGCTAATTCAATCGCTTCCCCAAGCGTCTTTGACACAGCCTGCAACTGCTCCTTGCATAAAGCATTTTTTGAGAAGCACGGATGGCTTGACAAATCTGATAATCGTGACGGGATCTGTTCCAATTTTGCAATGATCATCTTCCATCTACCGGCAAATCCCTTAGCCTCTCTTGCCTTATCAAGAACAACGGGAACAAGTTCCTGTGCATGCAACAACCAGTCTTCTGTGGAACGTGCATCAACTGCAACCTCATCACCATCTTCCACCATGATTTCGGTTTGGTACGCGCAGAACCGATGATTAGCTGCCACAAACGGAACACAAGAAAATCAAGCCTTCAAAGAAATGCCCCAGATGCAAATTGGTAAAATAGAAAAACGATATCAGCACAGAGAATAGTTATAAGGCTGTGGTGGAGCAGTTGCAATCATATAATCCGTAAATTATAAACTAAGACTCCCATAGAAAACTCTGAGGCAGAAAAAAACAACCACCCCAATACCCCCAACAACTTCGAGAATCTCCTATGATCACACAAAGCTTGTTTACTGAAAGCATGACTCGACCAACAAAACTGAAGTACCAAAACATGCCCCACCAGTCCTTTCTTTTTCTCTCACTTTGCCAATTCAATGCCCTTGAAAAATCATAAGCACCTATTAAATTTGTTGTAAATTAAGCATTATTATTATCATTGCAACTAAACCATGGTAGATGAAGTAGAATGGCTGCTGAAAGCGAAGGATACCACTTTTAACAGCAAACAATAAAAAAGCCGTCGGCAGATATTTCAGACATAAATCCAAGAGTGCCCTTCCAAAAGGCACACCTAACACATGGCACAGATGAAATACGATATCCTTTCTAGGGGTATATTGGTCAATAAGAAACAAAACCCCAACTTTACTTTTGAACCATGATAGAAATATTTGTGTTAGGGAGAGTGTCAAAGATGAATCTAGCTAGATTCTGACCCTTATCGATGGTTTGAGAAAAGTAGAAGTCTTTCTTAGCTGTGTGTTTTCCCTTCTTTCTCCTCATAAATGAGACTACTGGTATGAGAAAGGGAGAGGCTTTCCTTTGAAGGGAAGACACAGGTCCCTGTCTACAGTTGTATACACGCTAGTTCGTACAATGAACCATCACCAGAAAAAATATTTATAAATAATATATGAAATATACCTCAAATTAAGATGATTTCCTTAATATTCCAAGAGTTTATCCTCTTGACAGACATTGGATGATGCAGAAAACATCCTTGTTCTCCAATCCTCAATGTTTCTGTAAAACCCAAAACAATTAGAGTCCCATGTTCCATGATATGATCGGTGATATCTACCGACATCTAGAAAGACAAAATCTGATTTTACAAAAACAAAAACATAAAAAATAGTAAAAGAACACTACTTTTCTTTCCGGAAGTAGAAGATCAAATCAAAGCAACAATCCAAAACCAAAAATAAAAAATATCACGAAAAATTGTAGAACCAACCACCGATCTTTTAAGAATGGATAACTCAGAAAGAAAATTGCAGTGACTTGATATTCAAACTTCACAAAGCAACCACACACTGTATATCTCTGACAAAGACACACACTAAAGTAGTGACACAGAAATGACAGAAAAGATCACAAACCAAACTCAACCCTTTGCTTTGACAACTCTCGACAACGTTCATATTCTTAGAGCAAAAACGCGTATTCATGCTCAAATCACAAAACACTAGAAACCAGAAGCAGTTACCTCAGACTCAGAAACATACAGAAACGGTTTCTGCTTCATAATTGAGAAACGGACACAAAACACTCAAAATCTCATTTAATAATACTGTAAAAATAAGTGAAGAAATCAGAAGAATCTTCCCCCCCAGAGTCAAAGGTTACGATAAAGTCTGGAAATTTCAAATAAAAATTAAGAGAAAAAAAATTACCAGCTAAGACTGAGAAAATAATCAAGTTAACTACCAAGTGCAGTATAGAAGTATTCACTTCACTTCAATGTTCACACCCACTATTCAAAAATCAAATTCTTTCAACTGTTCTCTCTCTACAAATGGAAGATAGTGTGTCAGTCTCGCTGTCTCGAAGATGAAGATTCTCTCTGTAAAAGGCATTATTTTACACTGTCAACGGAGAAAGGGGACTTAAAGCTCGAACATGTTTTTCCATCCAACGGTCAGGATTGGTTTTCGGACAGATATTGCAACCGTTGTGATTGGGTAAATTTTGAATATGTACGAAATTCTAAAAATCTATTACTGTACTATAATTTTTAATATACAAAGTCTTGTTTGTTTGTTTTTTTAAATACTATCCTGTTTTAAAAATAATAAAGAATAATACAACGTTATATTTATCATTTTAAAAATAATTTTAAACTAAACATACTACCATAACGTGTTTACTTTATATTAGGGAAAATATAGGTGTTTATGTTTTATTTCTAAAAAAATTCAAAATAATCGGAGTCATTATTAAATATTAATACAGTAATCGGGAGGAAAATTATGATGTATGAGATATTATGCATGATAAAAGTTAAATAAAATGGTTAAAAAAAAGTAACGTAAATGTATATTATATATATATATATATATATATATATATATATATATATATATATATATTATATAAAAGAAATAACTATATTTAAAGAAAACTTAAAAAATATTATATAAATGGTAATATAATCAATACTCACAATTTTTTAAAATAAAATATTTATGTTATTAAAATATGTGTACATTATTTTATACTATATATATATATATATATATATATATATATATATATATATATATATATATATATATATATATATATATATATATATTTATATTTGTTTGTTTATTTCAATCCTATATACTTTGCAGTTAAATTACATTCATAAAACAGAATTACACAACCAATTAATTTGAGTGTATTTATTATTTTTTTAAAGCTCTTATGACTAGTTTTAACGGTTAGTAAATAATTGTAATTGTGTATGATTAAAATTAATTTTGACTGTTATATTTGAAAGTTTTAAGAATATATTCATTTATATTTTAAATATAATATTTTTTTATCTTCAAATAAAGTAAATTTTAAACTTTCTTAAAATGTATATGAAACGGGTATTTTTATATCCAAGGTAAACCAAACTGATCCTTACTTTTAAAAGATGATGACTTGGATAAAACCGCCACGTGTAAAGTGGTCCTTGCTTTTCAAAGGCTGCGTACAGCTGGCAATACACACGTGTGAAGTGCACAAACTGTTGAAATGTACGTGCTAGATGTCGGTGCGTGAAATCTATTATTTAGAGGAACGAAAAAAAAAGTGATTATGATTACGAATATAATTTTAAATTAAATTTTAAGAATTTATCTAGAAAATAAATTTTATGCATAATTTTATAGATGTTATTTGGGTTATTCTCCTTTTAAAAACTTATAGACATGAAACAGAAATATATTAAATGATACAGGTACAGGTATTAACTAATTTTGTTTTAAAATTATAAAAAATATTTTCTTAGTGATTGTGAATTATTTTACTGCTTGAAATTATTAATAATTTTATTAAACTAAACCTTTTGTATTCTAAATTAACTATTTTAGGGGTCCTTGGGTTTAATAACAGTATAGTGAAGAAAACCAAATTTTCCTCATTTCTTAAGATATTTATGTAAAATACTACTTGTATAAAGAACAAATGAAAAATTTTCTTTTTTTCCATGAAATATTGTAGACTTCATCATCCTCAAATAATATTTTTGATAAAATTCATGTCACCTTTTCTTATGTCAAATATAATAAGACAAACATTTGTGATGTTTTGTCACTTAGCAAAACAACAAAGCATGTTTTTTATATCTATAATATTACATAAACGTTTGATTTAGCTGCTGCATTTAAAACTCAAATTCAAAGGTGTGTCAAGCCATATGATCAAATGATGGTACTAATTTTCAATGCTATGATTGTTATGTAACTTTTGAAATTTTACATTAAACTTCACAAAATTCAATTTGTGGGTTTTTGAGAGAGATAACATGATGTAATTACTAGCATTAATGCACATAAAAAGACTGAAATTCTTAATTCTCAACTTCCAAATGCGAAATTGATAACATCTCTTAATTATTAAAATAATAAGTAATTGTTAATTTTTAATTAATTATAATTGTATTTTTTAAGATTAATTTTTTAGTTTGTTGGAAGATGGGTCAAAGCACATGGCAGTATGATTTTGGAGATTTCATTCATATAGTTTATGGTAATTAAATTATGTCAGGTTATGAAGTAGCGTTGACTTAATTGTTTAAAGTTCTACCTAATTTGTAAGAGTATCTTTATTTTTTTATTTGTATTACAAATAAAAGTAATTTGTAAGACAGTTTTATAAATAAATTATTTTATTTGTAAGGTATCTTTATTTCTTTATTTACATATACAATACTCGTATAATATTTCATTTTGAATAAATATATTTGATTAATAAAATTGAGATATTAAATTAAAATTGTGATTCTTTTTTTAAATTAAGAGACTGCAATAAAAAAGGGAAATCAAAATTGTAAAACACGTATTAAAAATAAATTTGCGATTAAAAAAGTTCATCATGTGATAAAGAAATTATAGTTAACAACTTATTTAATTATATTCAATAAGTAGTGGCAGTTAAAATTTCATAGAAAAAATAAAATTAAAATTATGTTTGATTCATGAAAAATTAAAATTATTTCAGAAAATGAATCTATATTTATATGTGATTGTACATTATGCTAGATATAAGATTGTTTCTAAAGTCTCATATACCAAAATAAAATAGGAAATAATGCTTGGTAGCTGCTATTATTAATTACTTTTGTTTTTCTATATTGATGGTTACTATATTGCTTAAAGAGTGTTATTGATGAATGTGCAGAGGCTTCTGTGCCGAATTCCACAACCATAATGGCTTAATATTTTCTCAAACACGTAGTAGGTATGAAATAAAGGGAAATATACCATACTATATTATACTATAAGTGTCACTACAATAAAATCTCCTCAATTTCAGTGAAAAAAACTTAATTACTATAATGACTAATTTAGATATTAATTTACAAAATTAAAAATTATTGTTATTAAAATAATCACTATTATAAATAAAAATTATAATTAGTTTTTAAATTGGTCTTCAATTCTAAAGTTTTGATTATAAAAGAATTAGTTTCTAAATTGTTCACTAGTTAATATTAAAGATCGATAAACTAATTCCTTTATAGCTAAAACATTAATAGTTAATTTTAGAGATTAATTATAGTTTTATTTTAAAATAATGACTATTTTAGTAATCAATAATTTTTAATTTTGTAAATTGATATCTAAATTTGTCACTATAATAATTGAGAATTTTTTGTCACTAAAACTAGTTGCTATTTGGAGATTTTCTTATAATGGATGTTGGAGATAAAGAATTCTTTTTTTATTGAAACAATACCCGTCGTTACAATTTAAAGAAGAGAGTGATTGAACATATAGAAATATTCAAGCGATCAAAGAAGTGAAAAACTGATATAACATAAGACTATATAAGCTGAAGCAAATATTAAACATCTCTTTATCAAATTTTATACTAGAATTAAAATAGATAAAATTTTAAAATTTAATAAATATGAGTAAGTTGTATTTGTATGATATGATTTTATTGAAAAAACAATTTATCATACAAACATGACTTTTAAATTCTTAAAATAAATTCGTATTATTTTAACTTTGTATAAATGAAAAAAATATCATATGTATAAAACATGGTTTTATTTGTCATTTTTTTTAGTTTTTCAATTTTGAATTGAACTCATGTTAACCTTACATTATTTCAGTTTAAATTAAAAAAATAACGAAAATTAATTTATATCAAAATCACATCGGACTTTAGCTGAAAGCCTTGCACGACATATTTCTTTTTTCAATAAGATTATGTTATGTAAGCAAAATTTATTCATACATATAATATTTTAAAATTTTGTTAATTTTCGATAATTTTGGTGAAAATTACACGAACATAGTAAATTTGCATTACATAAACATTACCCCTTATTAGGTGTAAAATGTTTTGGTTATTTAATTAGTAAGATACTTTGATTTAAAATTCTGGAAAATATCTGTTACACCTGGATGATTCTGCTAGGTAAGGTATTAAATATGACCTTAAATTCTCTTTGCCAAAAACTTATTACTCTTATTACCTTTAAAATAAAATTGAGACAGCTACTCTTCTGATATAATAATAATAATTATTATTATTTATTCTTATATTTCAGGAAATGTTTTTTAAATAGTAATAATAATAATACATAATTATTAAATGTGAAAAGAAATAAAAGAGAGAGAAGTTGTACGGAATAGGTAAAGCCGTAAAGGAAAGGGTGTGAAGAGAAAATATTAAGCATTTTCGAGTTTGTCGTCTTGTATTATATGATAATAACAGAAAGGAATTAGACATTACAAAATATTCTAAAAAATTTTAAAATTCAGAAGTTGCATGCATGACAACGACGTATTGTAATTTCCAACTTCTTTCTCACTTTCTTTCACTTATAAAAAAAAAAAAACAAGGCAAACTTTGTTGTACACAAAATATGTTTGGTATTATGAAAAATACTAAAATAGATTGCATCAAAATATCTTGTGAGATATGTAATTTAATATTTTTCAAATTAATGTAAAATAAAGAGAAGGATGCGGAGGAGATATTCAAAGGAAAAACAAAGAAACCATGATAAATAAAGAATATGTATAGAAAAAAAAGTAAATGAGAATAACACTGAACATGATAAACCGTGTGACTTATTCGTATTTCAGACAATAATTTTTAAGTTATTATCATGTAAGCATTATTTCATCTATAAAAAGTGTAGTACCTTAGTACTATTGGGATGGGTAAAATTTCCAATTTTCTTTATTCAATCCACTTTTGTTTCAATTTAATCCATTTAAAATCTGTTTTATTAAATATAGATTTCAATTTACATTTGAATGTTCATTTTTTAATCCAGATTTTCAAATATAGACAATCAAAATATCTAATTGAAATTTTAAATCTAAATTTTTAGTTGAGTAAAGTCAAGACGGATTGATCTAAGTCGACGGTTAAAATGGATCGATCCATGACGAAGATTGAGATAAGTCAACCTAGATATAAGGTCGAATTAGATCGGTTTGGATTGAAGGTCAACTCGAGTCGATCTGGACTAAAGGTCAAGACGAACTTACCCTAGTTGAAGGTCGTAACGGTTGAGCCAGAGCCAAAGGTCGAGACGAATCGATTTTATTCAAAGATCGAGACAGATTGACTCGAGCCTAAATCGAAGGTCGAGACATGATGATTCGTGTTAAATCTGTGAAAGTAATATATCTCAACCAAGAGGGGGTGAATTGGTTTGAAACTATTTTTACCTTTTTTGAAAAATTTTTGGTGTATGAAACTATTTTCAATGAAATTTTTAACTTTTCAAAGAATTAAATGATAATTAAGCAAAAACAATGAAAGAAATCACATAAAAATTTATATTGGTTCAACTCTTCAAGAGTTTATATTCAGTCTTCTTCCAAAAACCTGAGTTGAAAGGAAATCTACTAAGAAAAAGTGTCAAGATTACAAAAATACAAAATTCACCTATGTACTCTAAATCTCTAAACATAACAAGAATTAACTCCTAAGGGTGATGCTACACACATTCACTAGGAACCTTGTCTACACAGCAAAGGTAACTACAATGCACATAAATTACAGGAAAAATAAAACCAGATACACCGTCAATGTTGATGTTACAAAGAAAAGAAAATTCAGAATCTTTAAATCTTTCCTCTCATTTTTGAAGGCTTGCAACTTCAAATTTTCTCAATTGATGTTTTTCTTCTCCAAAATTGTTCCAAGACTTCACAACAAATGTTCTTGTTTCCTAAACGAAGCTCTTAGAATTTTTTTTGCCTGCAAAATGAATTAACCACGTATATATAACAAAGACACAATATTATTATTTTATTTCTTTAATTAATTAAAACAAAGAGCTAAGTTCCTAGTGTGCATGAGATCATTTTAATCCATTAAATAAGTTGTTTAATCGATTAAAATAAAGAACAAAAGATTATTTTTAACTAATATTGATTTTAACATCACATACATTTTAATATAGTTTATCAACTTTTTAATCATGTAAGGAACATTTAAACATAATTTAACATTATAAAAATTGGAGTGTTTATTTGCAGCAAACACAATACAGAATAAGGACCTAACACGAAGCTATCATCTTGGTGCTGAAAGATTATTAGAAAACACTAGAGTGTTTGCTCGCTCTGAATATAGGAGTTTAACAAAAGTTAAATCGGATATCCAACATTGAAACCATGTGCTCACAAAAGTGAATCGTGGAAGAGATTTATCTGAAAGCCAACAACAAAGAATTTCGTGAATCAAGTCGTTACTAAAAGTTATTTCTTTCATATTACGTGTAATTACATAGGTCTTCCCTTTTACTTATAGCTTAAAATTTACAAACAATTTTTCTAAAAGAATTACTTATTTCTGATTTTAAAGAGCCAAATTATATGCACAAAATTATATAGGATTTATGCCAAATTATATACACTAAGTTGTATATAAATTATATATGCAAAGTTTTTCTAATTAATACATTATTTTTTTAATTGATTTCAAAATGAATAATGAAGTGATTAGACCCAAATTTAATTATTATTACAACAACAGAAAGATCGAAAATTTTAAAAACAACGAAATGATGAATATCAAGTGATTTTTTTGAGTTTCGACTCACTCGATTTGATTTAGTTTGTTTCTTTTCAATTTGACTTAACTTTCAGTCTAATCAAACTCTATTTGATCTTTAGTCTGGTTTTAGAAGAAGAATTTTATTGAATTACGTGTTTTCCTTGTTTTTTTTTTCTAACTTAGGTTTCTTATATTTTTATTTTTTATTAGATGTGATTCCTATATTTTTATTTAAGAAGAGACTTGATGTAATATCTGCGGTTATTTCCTCGTTAACGTCATTCCTCTATTTTATTCTAAGATTGCACAATAAACTTGAGGCTTGGATTCCACTACAGCACAAAGAATCCTCAACACAATGTAGGAGCAAAAATCATAGATCATTTCTATCTACGTTTTACAACAATTCCTATTACTATTGTACGGTCTTATACAATATATCTAACGTTCGACTCTGACAACAACTTGTTCTCCATAGATCAGAATAATTCCTTCTTTTTCTTTTGTTTTAGCACCACAGACTGAAAAATCAGTGTTTGGAACTAAAACCCCACCCACACAATTGTATATGTTTAAAAAGTTATTTTTGAAATCATGATGTTTTATTACGTTTTTAATTTTATTTATTACGCGTTAGATTTTGTTGATTTGATGAATATCCAAAATTATTTGTTTGTTTTTGCTTAATTATTGTTGTCTAATTAACTAAAAATGTTAGTATCATTTTATTTTATGAATAATTATTGGTGTCTAATTAATTAAAAATTAATGTGGCCACCACCACTATTCATCAACTCTTCAACCTCGTACCAATCGTAACCAAAAGTTCTCCCACCCCATTCGAGCCTCACCCTTGGACGTTTTCTTACATACCTTTTTACTTCCTTTCATTCATTGTTGGAAATATAAGAATGATCCCATATTAAGTCCTGCATGGAAATATAAGCGTGAATGTAAGTTGCATATTAAGTCCTACGTGAGTACAGATGAGAAAGTTTTTTTATTCGTTTGTTCGTTGAAGAAGTTTGGATTTTTTTTTTCTTTTTCTTTTTATGATTGTTCATATCATGCGAATTAATTAACCGATGGTAGGATTTATCAGTGTCGTGAATGTTAACGTGTGTCATTCTTGATTATCCACTGGAAACATTAAGGGGGAGATTTTGTTATCCATTAAAGATTTTTTTTTTTTTTCAAATTGTGAGCATGGTGTATGATCTTATATTTTCACTTCTGTTTTATAGACTCTTTTGTGTTCCTTTTAGGATTATGTGTAATTACACTGTAGATATCATATTTAAAAACTAGATGCAAGATTGCATTTTTTTTTTCTTTTAAAAGTGACATTTTATATCATTATAACAGATAATTTAAAAGAAAAAACATATTTTGATCTCTAATTTACACTTCTTTTGGTATCCAACTAATTACCCGCAAAGCAAGTAACAATTTAATTCGTGAAATTCTTTCCTTGTTTCCTATAAAATCTCTCTTGCGATTCACTTGTGTGAACAAAGGGTTTCAGTGTTTGATATCAGACTTTTGTCAAACTCCATCTCCACAAAGCAAGCCAACATTCAAATTTTCTAATAATCTTCAAATTGAAAGATGATAACCACGTGGTAAGTCCTTATTCTTTGTTGTGTTTGTTGCCAAACAACCGCGACCATGATTTTCACGAGGTTTCAGAAAGGTTTTTGGGATCAATATCAAGGTTTAAATTCTTGCAATGGATTGGTCTGATTTACTTTTCGAGATATTGAAGAAGAAAATATTTCCTTTGGATTGGGATATGACGACGACAACAGTAATATATACAAGATAGTGATCATAATTTCTTATCTTGACTCTAAATCTAATAGTGTTGTGAAATCTTACAATGAAATCAAGATTTATTCTATAGGTAGACTTGAGATTGAAACTGTAAAATAAATTTTGAGGGCTTAAAAGATCATTCTCACTCTCATTATATATATAAGAAATTTTAATACAAAATATATGATAAATAGAGTAATTCTAGACACAATATAATCATGATAAATAGAATAATCCTAAACACAATATAATCATGATAAATAGAATAACTCTAAACACAATATAATCATGATAAATAGAATAACCCTAAACACAATATAATCATGATAAATAGGATACTTTAGACACAATATAATGATGATAAATATTCTAACATGTAGCAACAATGGTTGGAGAAGCATTGAAAAATTTTCTGGTAATATTTCTGCCACGCCTGATTATGGAATATATTTTAACAACAATATTATTTGGTTAACAACAACAAATAAATTTGATAGGTCTCAATATACGTTCGATGGTTTTGTCGTGGTTTTCTTTGACCTTCAAACTGAAAAATTCACAAACTTTTTGTTGTCTCATAATCTTGAAGGTAGGGATCCAGATATATGGTTTCCAGAAATTATGGTTTTAGATGATTATCTTAGTCTGGTTTATAAAGATTTTGTTACAAACACTTTGTAGTATGACAAATGAAAGATTTTGGAAACAGAGATTCTTGGACCTTTTTGGTGAACATAGATATTGAAGTTCTTCCGACTTAGGCCATGCCTTTTTTGAAACCTTTATGCATACATAGGTTCCTTGTGTTCTATCAACTTAATTTTGTATGATTTGAAAAAGAGAGAAGTAGTCCAGAGGATAACTTCTACTAGTTGAGATTCCAAGCTTGCTGAGTCTGGGTGCATGAAGAAGAATGTTCTGGATGTATTTTAGTGTCAATATTTCCAGCATTTATTCTTCAACACAATTTATATCATAAATTACAACACAACTTATGTATAAATGGTTTATTATAAATTTGAAACTTTATACGGTAGTAAATTGAATTATTTGTTAAAGAATAATACCAAAATATATTGAAAGAACAGTAAGATGAGAATGAAAAATAATACGTTTTATAAAGGTATAAGGAGTTTTTTCATGGCACCCTCCTATTCTTCTATCTTTAATTTTTTTTAAACTGTTAAATATGTCAAAGGAAAGACTAGGAACACTAGTGCAAAATTAGCCTTTAACGTCACCCCGTAGATGTCGATCCACCAAACAACCAATGTAAATTATTGACTGGTGGCATTTTCGTAAATAAGTGGGCATATAGACGTCCGTTAAGAGGGCCCCTGACGTCTATAATATTATAGACGCCGGGGCCCCTCCTAACGGACGTTTATATGGCTGACAGGGTAGGTGAGAAGTTATTTTTTCAGCCATATAGACGTCCGTTAGGAGGGGCCCGACGTCTATAATATTATAGACGTCGGAGCCCTTCTAATTCGACGCCTATAATCCCCGCGAATATGAATTTTTAAATCAGAAAGACATCATATTAGTTAGGGCCCCGACGTCTATACTATTATAGACGGCGGACCCCCCCAGCACCCGATGTTTAGAGCCATTTATACTGCAAACGCGAACCCGCGAGGAGTTACGCTCACTATTCATCGTCTTCCCCGCGTTTTCTCTCTGAGACATTGCATTTCCAGGTGCATTTCTTCTCTTTTGCACCGTTTATATTTACTTTTACTCCGATTAAATTACTCTTTGATGAAATATCTTCCATTTGAACCGATTAAAATTCATTTTCTTTACGTTTTGGTGCAGTTTTTGGCTTGTGCTTGGGCCTGCATTACTCCATTTCCCTGCATTGCTTTTTAATCTTCTAAAAAGGTTTGCTTCTTTGTTGATAACTTTTTTGTATGCATGTTATTGGCTTTTGTGTATGCATGTTATTGGCTTTTGCGTATGCATGTTTTTGACTTTTAGGTATGCATGTGTTATTGGTTTGAATATGCATGTGATAGTTGTGTTATTATAATTGGCATGTTAGATTATAAGTATCAAATCATTGAGTGAAACTTAGTTCCCATTTGAAATTTAACACAAACGATTAAAATTAATCGTTTGTATTAAATTTTGAATTGTCCGATTAAATAGTTTGGAAAAATTATTTTTCATAATTTGCTATAACATGTACGTTGGAGTTTATGGATAAGATTGATAAAATTTCAGTTCAGTATTTGTGTTGATCTCCGGATGCATATTTGATTATGGTCATCCTTGACTACTCTCATTTCGTGTATTTCGGAGACCAATGCGAAATGCTGCCGAAATCTTATCAAATTTATGAAAAATAATTTTTCTGAATGGGTAAGGTCTAACCTTGTGAGAGTTAAAAAACTGAAACTGATGAATGATTTTAGGAACATAGTATGGATCGAAACTGGATGAATGAACGTCACATCAGTGAAGAATATGAGAGGGATGTTTCAGAGTTCTTGCAATATGTTGAACAAAATGCTAAGTCTATGAACGAGACATTTTTGTCCTTGTGTTCGTTGTCTTAATCAAATACGACAAGACTTAGGCAATGTGCGTGACCATCTATTCATGTTCGGCAAAATGAGAACTTATACCGTTTGGACTTGGCATGGAGAAGTACTGGACCAACCTACCACGTCACGAGGAACAAATTATGTGGAAGAATAGATGAGTGATCATTTAGAGGACATGATACATGATGTCAGTGAAGATATTTTTGGAAGAGCTAATTTGTATGATTCTCTTATAAATGATTCAGAGCAACCGTTGTTCCCAAGATGCTCGAACTTTACACGTCTGTCGGCAACTTTGCAATTGTTTAGTTTAAAAGCAAGGAATGGATGGACCGATAAAAGTTTCATAGAGTTGTTGGAGTTGTTGAAGGAGATGCTTCCAGAAAATAATACTCTACCTATTCGTAATTACGAGGCAAAATTTTTTTTATGTCCAATGGGTTTTGAATATAAAAAGATACATGTTTGTCCTAATGATTGTGTTTTGTACATAAAGGAGTTTGCTTCGCTAAAGTATTGTCCAACATCTGGTTTATCCCGTTTTAAAAAAAAATCTGACAGAAACACTACTGATGATGTAATGATGATGCACCTGCTAAGGTGATGTGGTATTTGCCTATAATACCTAGGTTCAAACGTATGTTCTCTGTTAAAGAAGATGCAAAGAACCTTAAATGACACTTTGTCGGAAGAAAGTGCGATAATCTTCTTCGACACCCAGCTGATTCACCACAATGGAATAAGATTGATGAAAAATTTCCAGAATTTGGTACAGATCCAAGAAACTTAAGACTTGCACTTGCAACTGATGGTATGAATCCTTATGGGAACTTAAGTAGCAAACACAGTTCATGGCTAGTTATGTTGATGATATACAATCTTTCTCCTTCGTTGTGCATGAAGAAAAAATATGTGATGTTGTCCATGATGATATCGGGTCCTAGACAACCTGTAAATGACATTGATGCTTACTTAAAACCTTTAATTGATGATTTGAAATTGTTGTGGGAAGAATGGGTGGAAGTGTTTGATTCACATGTTGAGGAACAATTTCGTTCGTGTGCAATGTTGTTTTGCACTATAAATGATTTCCCAGCGTATGGAAACTTGAGCTATTATAGTGTTAAAGATCATTTTGCATGTCCCATATGTGAAGAAAACACTAGTTACCTTCAATTGAGGCATGGTCAGAAAACGATATATACAAGACATCGGAAATTCCTTCCTCATAATCACGCTTATCGTAGATTGAAAAAAGTAATTAATGAAAGTGTTGAGGATGAGGTTGTGTCCAGACCTCGGAATGGTGAAGAGGTGTACAACGAAGTCAAAAACATTGACATTGTGTTTGGAAAACATCATAAAAGTACCTTTGCAAAAAATATTTGGAAGAAACGATCAATATTTTTAATCTTCCATACTGGTGTAAACTTGATGTTAGACATTGTATTGATGTGATACACGTTGAGAAAAATGTTTGTGACAGAATCATCGGAACTTTATTAAACGTGAAAGGGAAGAGCAAAGACGGAATAAAAGCACGACAAGATTTGGCTAACATGGGAATCCGATCTGAGTTACATCCACAAATAATAGGAAGACACACCTATCTGCCCCCAGCCTGTCACACTCTTTCTAAAAAAAAAACAAAGTTTTTGTAACTGTTTAAGAAGTGTGAAGGTTCCACAAGGTTATTCTTCAAATATTATTAACCTTGTTTCTATGCAAGAGTTAAAGTTAGTTGGTTTAAAGTCTCACGATTGTCATGTATTGATGCAACAATTATTACCAGTTGTTATTCGAGGCATATTACCTCCTTTTGTTAGGGGTATTCTGACACATCTGAGTTTGTTCTTTAATGCCATTTGCAAGAAAGTGTTGAACCTCGAGGTTTAGATCAATTGAAAAATGAAGGAATAAGACTACTATGTGAATTGGAGATGTATTTTCTACCTTCTTTTTTTGATATCATGGTTCATTTGATTGTTCATCTAGTCAGAGAAATTCGAATGTGTGGGCCGGTCTTCTTAAGGTGGATGTACCCAGTTGAAAGATACATGAAGATCTTAAAGGGATATGTCAAGAATCAATATCGATCAGAAGCTTATATCATAAAGCGATACGTTGCAGAAGAAGCCATTGAATTTTGTTCAAGTTATATGCCATCTTGTGAACCAGTGGGTCTTCCCAAGAGCAGACATGAAGGAAAATGTGAAGGTAAGGGTGTTCGAGGTGTGAGAATTCAAAGTGTTAGTAGAAAAGAATTTGACCAAGCTCATTTGTACATCTTAAACAACACTGTTGATGTGATTCCTTACATTTCTGAACACGTTAATGAAATAAAGGCATCACACCCAAGAATGAGTGAAAAATGGCATCTTAATGAACATGTCAAAACCTTCTTACAATGGTTTAAGAAAAAGATTTATGCGACTCCACATGTTTCTAAAAGTTTGTTGAGATTATCTCGTGGGCCGAACACAGATGTCATTACATATGGTGGGTACTATATAAACAATATTTCTTTTCAGACAAAGGTAGAAGATGACAAAAGTAGAGTTCAAAATAGTGGTGTTACACTACAAGCTGAAGCTGTGCACTTTGCTAGTTCTAAAGACAAAAATCCAATCACAACATCCATGAGTTATTTTGGAATAATACAAGAAATATGGGAAGTTGATTATGTCAGTTTTAGAGTCACAGTTTTCAAGTGTAAATGGGTTGATATAAATTCTGGTGTCATGACAGATGACTTTGGTTTCACATTGGTAGACTTGAACAAGATGAACTATACTGATGAACCATTTATCATGGCTAGTCAAGCAAGACAAATATTCTACGTAAATGATCCAGCGAATAAAAAATGGTAAGTGGTTTTAGAAGGAAAAAACATGCAAGGATAGGATGATGAAGATTCTCTTGATATACTTGAGACAACATTTGTTGCATCAAGACCCATTGAAGACTCAGTTGATGATGTTGCCGATGACATTATATGTATCAAGACCCATTGAAGAAAACAATATCTTAATAGGTTGTGATATTTTTTGTGTTGACTTTATATGTAGTTTCATTATATTTGAATTATTACTAACCTTGTATATATTTTTCAGGTATGTCGGCCTTAGACTCAGGATCAGGACAGATCAGACGTGGTCGAGGCGTCACACGATTGCCAGATGTGACTTCCGGACACGTTGATGGGCAGAGGAGACATGTTGACATTGACCCTAGATCAGGTCAGGCATCAGGGCCAAATGCTGTTAGGTTTAGGAGTTATCTGGGTAAGTTAGCAAAAAGTCATGTCTCTATTCTTCATTCATCTTGGGATGACGTCGCAGAGGTCGACAAGAACCTCTTATGGCAAGATATTCAAGTATGTTTACTTAAAGAATTTTGATATACTTATTTCTTTTATCTTATTATGTCACTAACATGTTTTTTGTTTTAAACAACAATATTATGATATTCCAAACACAATACAAATTAGAAAGAAAGTGTTATCGCATATAGCGATAAGATAAAGGGATTTCAAGACAAGGCTGACATGACTATATGTCTTTGGAGACAGACAACATGAAAATCCATGTCAGCATTATACCTTCACAGAGGAGGGGTATATACAGTTTCGTGCATCTAGAGAGTCTGGGGAATGGAAGGTGTGTTTCTTAACATCTATAAAGTCTTTCCTTGAGTTCTTATGATTTTACACTTATGAATATACATGGTTTCACAGGGTAAAAGGTTAGCCACCCAAGAAAGGCAAAGGCTAAACGATGGACCACACTTGTTATCACGAGGTGGTTATGCAAAACTGGAAAAGAAAATTAGAAAGTCTCGAGCGGATGCCTTGGGGCTTGAGTCCCCGGACCTAGCACCTGCACCTGCTAGGTACGAGCTGTGGAAGGCTGCTCGGACCAAATCTGATGGGAACATGACATCTTCCTCAGCTGCCTTGATCTCACAAAGAATTGTAAGTTCAAATTCTAAACATTGTTTGATTGTGTATTTATCATAGCATGTTCTTCTAAGTAACTTAGTTTTTTTTTTATGTGCAAGATGAGTTGGATGAGCAGCAGACTTAAAGAACATTTGTTGTCCAAGGTAGGGACGACATTCTAACAATGGCCATTAGAAAGCCCGAGCACCCAGGACATGTACATGGAGTTCCTGGGGCGATTGGTCTTCGTGACTACTTTGGCCCTACACAGAAAAACAGTTAATCAATGAGTCAGGAGACACTGAGGTAGATGGATCTTCAGTGGGAGGAAAGACTCAACCAAAGCATAAGATCAATGGAGCAACGATTCATGGAGCAGCTACAAGAACAAAAAGAAATACAAAGAGCGCTTGAAGAGAAGTTGTATTCCATGACGCAGGGCACCGTGGTGCCAGCTGAAGCTCCCACACCACCTCGTGTCAGCACTGGAGGATCATGCTCTGCTGTAGAAGCTAGTCAGTATAGCGGTCAATATGAGTTGTTGGTTGATGGGGATTCCCCACGCATTGTGGCTGTCGGGCGAGTGCTTGAGGGAGGGCAGACTATTCATGGTGTTCCCATATTACCCCACCATGTGCGTGTGACGATTGGCGAGGTTCGGGATCCCCAGGCTCAGGTGCCTGTACCCACTCCAGAAATTCACTTTGTGGGGGAGGCCATAGGATCATTTATAGCCTGACCTAGAGCATTGATTATGTCACACATTACTACTCCACAGGTATAATGTCTTTGTTATTAGTATTTCAATGTTAAATTTAAAAATATTTGTTGATAACTTTGAAATTCTTATCTTCGGTTCACACGTCCTTAGAAGCAGTCGATTCATGATACAGTCATACATGAAGATGATGACATGGCTGAAGCGGAGGATGATCCTCTATCAAAGCTAATGACAAGATTACCTAGGTTGAAGAGAGCACCATTAAAACTATATTGAGATTTGAGAGTATTTGGTCTCCCCTCCCATGTGCCAGTATATATCACATTGACTGATGCATTGGAGGTAATTGGGGGAGACAAGATATTGAATATTTCCATCATTCAACTATGGTGCATGTAAGATAGTTAATTTTGTCTTCCATATTAGTTTTATTTAGATTCCTAGTTTCTAACAACTTAACTTTGTTGTTTTAGGTACATGGACACAATCGTTGTAAACCAAGGTCGGTCTTCCATGTACGAATTTGTTGAACCTCAGACCATTCAACCTTCTGGTAACACACTTGAAAGCAAACAACATTATTTGCAAACATGGATGGATGAGTCAAAAAGAGACGTATACCTTGTGCCATACATTGATGGGTAGGTGTTGTTATATGTAAAAGTTCATTAAAGTTTACTTAATTAATTAACTAATTATTTGTGATTTGTGATAGGTCGCACTGGCAGCTGATGGTCATCATTCCTAAACAATGTAAAATTATATGGTTTTGTTCGCTGCACAGAAAGATGAAAACTGACTTGAGAACCATGCTTCAAGGGTAAGTGTTTCTCAAAAAATGACTTTGAATTTGATGTTCACCTTAAACTTTTATGATAAATATAGTTATATTAATTTTACTTTGTGTTTTCAATATAAATAGAGTTATTGGTAAATCTCGAGGTCAACTAGTTCAAATTTTGTATCCAAAGGTTGTAAGTCATTTATACTTCTAATTCATTTTCTATGTTATTGAATTATCTAAATTATTGACTATTTAGTTTGTCATTTCAGTGTAACCATCAACTAGATTCATGGGAATGTGGCTTCTGTGTCATGTGTTGGATCAAGACCATCATTCGAGCTGTCATTACAGATGACTGGAATGAGGTAATGATGCATACCTTGAATACATTAAAAATCAAATTCATCTTTAAACATATATGAAACCATAATGAATCTTTCTTCATTTTGTAGCGCTTCAAGAGTACATCTCCTATATCAGAGGACACAATTAGGCAGATAAGGCAGGAGTGGACAGCTTATCTTCTGCAAAGATGGAGCTAGGATCACTTATATTTTTTGTTGAACATTTGTTTAGTTTAAGTTTATATTTTGATAGTTTTGGTATTGGATTGTTTTTTACATTAAGTAGAACTTTCTTTATATGAAACACACACACACAAATATATATATATATATATATATATATATATATATATATATATATATATATATATATATATATTATAGTATATTGTTCTAGGATAATTTTCTGGTTTTTAGGTGTGGTTTTATTGTAATAATAAATTAATTTAAAAAAAAACACCCAGTAGACGTCGGTTAATGCACTGCCCGACGTCTTTGACGTCTGTCAATGCACAAACCGATGTCCAATGAGTTACAGTGAACAAAACGTTTCAGGACCTATAGACGTCGGATATGTCTACATCCGACATCTCTATAGACGTTGGATGTATGCAGTCCGATGTCTATATAGACGTCGGATGTGCCTACATCCGACATCTCTATAGGCGTTTATATAAACGTTGGATATATCTAGTCCGACGTCTATATAGACGTCGGGTATACACTGCCCGACGTCTAATTAACGTCACCCGCAAAGACGTCAGATACATATCCGATTTTAAAAGGCCAAAATAACATACGTTTAAAGCCCTTTCTGCACTAGTGAAATGATTTTTCATAGTTATTTTTAACACACACCTTTGTCCTAAACGTTACTTTTTTTCATGATTTAAAATGTGAATAAACTTCATTATTGTCAAGTTGTTAATTTAAAATTAAATAAAAAGATATAGATTACAAAATTAATTATTTTACTTACTCTTTAAATAAATAAGGGTTAAATATGTTTTTAGTCCCTAAACTATTGGTCGTTTCTGGTTTTCGTCCCTCTTTCAAAGTAAGGTACAATTTGGTCCTCATTCTTTTCGAAACGTTCGTTTTAGTCCTCGGAATTTTGGTTTTAGTCCTCATTTGTTGCTAAATGAGGACCAAATTTTTAAATCGTGTTTAGTTTACCTTACTTTAAAAGAGGAACGAAAACCAGAAACGGCCAATAATTTAGGGACTAAAAACATATTTAACCCAATAAATAAATCCCTTCTCTAACTAAAAAATATATACTAACACAAAAGATTTCTAGTTTAGTATATATTTCTAAAAATAGCTATACACTTATTTTAGTGACACATCATATTATAAATCATTCACATTTTTTAACAACATAAATAATTAATAATTTTTGTGTAGTTTTTATTTTTTATGTAACTATTATTTTCTTAAAATATAAAATACAAAGGATCTCTTTTCACTTATTAAAATGATAATTATTTTTATTTTCATCTTTTATTTAATTCGAACAATTTTACATTTTCCTCGCCTCTCCTTTATTTTTGTTGTTTTCTATTTCATTTCAGTGTTTGACCATATTCAAATGTTCAAATTTTAAAAGCGTCCCAAAAATTTTAAATTGATTTAAATTTTAAATAATTGATTAAAAAATATTTAAGTTATAAAATCCACAATATAATTAATTAATTAATTATATTTATATTTATAAAATCCACTCTACTCGCTTTCTGTTGAGTGTTGGACGCTGCCGAAAAACCCTTCCCAAACCCAAAGGTATCTCTACTCGCTTTCTCCGGAATTTCAAATTGGAACGTTTGATTGAGAATGGTGGAGAAGGCGAAGGGAAGGAAGAGGAGGTGGTTACCAGAGAGGACACCATTAACCTCCACAAGCACCTCAATGGCTGGTAAATAATTCATCTTCTTTATACTGTGTTTTCTCTCCAATTTTTAACATATTGGGTTCCAAAGAAATATTGAATCATTGAAAGAGTGTAACCTAGCTTATTCTTCTTCCAAACCTCAAATGGCCGCCCCCAGCACAGAGGAAGTCGTTTGCTTGATTGACAACGTCACACACTCACTAATGGAAAAGCGATGTCGAAAACGAGCTCAATAATCACACAGAACAACAACATCAACAAGATGAAATTGAAGACGAAGAAGATGAAGAAGTTTCCAGTTCTTTGGATTCTGAAATTGGTGATTCGTTTGTTTGACTTGTTGGATTCGAAGGATGAGGACATATCCTTTTCTCCAATTCGTAGCGGCCCAGTTCTCACGGTGGCCACCACCATTATTCCTCGACTCTTCAACCTCGTGCCACCGCATTCGACCTCACCGTTGAAGGTTTTCTTATATACCTTTTTACTTCTTTTCATTCATCTTGAAAATATAAGAATGAATGTAAGTTCCATATTAAGTCTTATATGGAAATGTAAGTTTGAATGTAAATTGCATACTAAGTCCTACATGAGTAAAGATGTGAAAGTTAGACGGAAGAAGAGCCTGGTATGGATAAAGGTGGTGTGAATCCTTACCGGTTACCAGTGATCCTGATCCATCAATTCATAATTGTTAATAACTAAATGGGTATCCCTTATTCCCTTTAAACATCAAAAGGGTTACTTTTTTTTATCAGATGGTTAGTTGAAAAAGTTTGGATTTTTATTTTCTTTATTTTGATGACTGTTCATAAACCGCCCTATATGTGTGTCATTATATGGAGTGAGATCACTTGCACATGTAAGACACATAATAAATAAAATATTTCTTAATTTTTATTATTTTATTTATAATAATAATAATAATAATACATGGTGGTGTGTAGGGTGATAAAATTCTGATAATAGGAAATTACTTAAATTTAGTATTATTATGTAATTTTCAAAATTTGTGAAGAAAGTGCTATATAGTAATATTTGTATTGTTTTAACAAAGTAAAATGGGCCTAGTGGTAAATGAAAGGGCTGTGTTTTTATAAACAGTGTTCAATTTTTAAAGAACAACGAACAAATACTTGGGATGAAATCAACCACGAACCACACTCTTTTTCGGCAATCAACCACCTCTGAAGCCAACTTATGACAATGGAAGCATAAAAAATGGAGGAGGAAATAAAATCACAAATAAAAAAAGTAATAAGAGGAGAGGAAGAAGAAAGTGAAAGGAAAAACTAAAGTTTCTGTGAGAACGTAGGGGTGTGGAGCTGCGACAGTAAGGGTGTGTTCTTTTGGAAGAATTTGGGGGAGATGATTTGGGGGAGATGATTTGAATGGATTTGAGTAGATTTGAGGACAATTTTTTTGTTGTTTTTTTGAGTGGATTTGGAAGTAAAGTTTGTGAGAATTACTGTAGGATTTGATTGATGTGATAGATTTTAAAAATTTGTTTAATTGGTAGAAAATAAAGATTACCAAATTGTCCCTACTTATAAAAGTATTATAAAATGTTATTTTGTAATGTTATATTTAATTGTAAAAATGTTTATAAAGAGAAAAAAATTATGAAAAATTATTAAAATTAATATTTAAAAATTATAAAAAATATATTGTAGTAAAATGAATGTATTTTTAAACAGTTTCTTACATGAATACACCGACAATGTATAAAATAATACTTTTACAATGCATAAGGTCATCCGTTTCTGCATTCTCTAGTCAATTCATCTTTCTATAAAATTTGTTTTATTCAATATACATTTTAATATAATTTTTCGATGTTTTCTATGAACGTCGGAAACCCACTTTATTATTTTCCTTTCAGAATATACATATATACGTATATATACATATACCAATTTTCCAAGTGCTACTTCAAATAATAATATATAGTACCAAAAGTTTTAGATTTATTTTGGATATCATATACAGCAAGTCTCATTTTGTTTATTATTTGATTTGAGATATAATACATGCATTATTATTTAGTTTATTTACAAGATATATAAGCGAAATCACAAATGATTAATTGTTTGAGATATACATTGATTGCAGACGTGACAGTTTCATCACTCACAAAGCCTTTTGTGATGCTTTGGCACAAGAAAGTGCAAGAGAGCCACCCAATTTGAGCAGTGTGCAACCAGCTATTTGGAAACAGTAACAACATGTCCTTAGGCTTATCTCAGAATTTGGGTGCTCAGATTCCTTCAATCCATGACCAAAACTCCCAACCCAGTGACCTATTACGTTTCTGTGGTGCACCAAGGACTGGTCCATTTGACCACATTCTCCCACCAAACATAGCCTCACCCTTCAGACCCTCCTCACACCAAACCATGCAACTTCAAAACCCTCCATTCTTCATGCCAGAATCAAACCAAAACCAAAACCAAAACCAAAACCAAAACCGAAACTACCATGATCACCAACAAGTTTTAATCTCAAACAAGCCTTTTCAAGGAATGATACAACTATCTGACCTCAACAACACCAACACCCCTTCTGCCTCCAACCTCTTCAACCTTCCTTTTCTATCCAACCGAGGCCACCACACCCCCAACTACTCCGAGGAACACCACTTCAACCCCACAAAAGCCTCAAATTTCTTCACAGAAGGCACCATAATCGGCACCGATCACCAAACAAGCTCCGCCACTGCCCCTTCGCTTTTCAGCACCACTCTCCAAAACACCACCAACTTGTCTCACATGTCAGCAGCTGCACTGCTCCAAAAAGCTGCTCAAATGGGTGCTGCAAGTTCCAGCACCAACAACTTCCATGCAACCGGACAAGCCACGGTGCAACTGAATAAGCGTCTGGATCAAGGCGTAACCGGTTACATCAACCTGTAACCGAATACGTCATTTCGGCTTGCTGTTCATAAAGTTGTAACCGGTTACGCCTCCCTGTAACCGATTACGCCTCACACTTCTTGCAACTCTATACTCCGACAACGCGCACTGCTTCTCCTGCGGAAAGGACCTCCCGGATCGTCTCTTCTTCTTTCCGAATACACAGCCGTCACCAACTCAACTTCTTCAACCACTGCTTCCACGCTTGGCAGCTTCATCCACTCGGTCATCATCATGAACAACGTTCTTCCTCATCGTCCTCAACAACGTTCTTCCTCCTCCATTCAACATTCTCTGCCTCTTCATATGCTTTTATGCGGTTAGTGAAAATGAAAATGGAATAACCTTGTTAACAGTGCGTAATTCTGTGAGGGCATATGAGTCATTGTATCTTCGCAAATCCGTGCATCTGAGGCGAGATTGTATGCACAGTGTATTCTCGCAAATCTCTGTTTTTCCATCCGAGCAAATCTTCGCAAATCGGCACAACCGAACAACGTCCTCTCTTATCCATGTGAACAGAAAAATCAGCTCAAACGAACAGAGTCTAAAAAAGGAAAAATAGAAAGAGAGGAAAAAGGAAAGTTTTTGTGGTGTGAGGCTACAGTGAAAAGTGAAAGGAAGTCAGATTAGAGTAGGGTTTTAGATTAAAATAGGTAAAAACAAAAAATAAATATTTAAATAAGGTCAATTTTAAAAATAAAAATAATTAAGAAGGTACATGGAGCAAATGTGGTAGTGGAGAGACTAACCCTCAAAGGCTAGTACACGTGTGGACTACTTGCCTTTAATGTCTTTTTTTCTTTTTTTTTCTCAAATAGATAAGGATATATGGGTGTTTAATATCTCATCTTACGTCTCTAACTTTTTCAAAAAAAATTCTTTAAACCTTAGTAATTTTTTTTTCTTATTAAAGTAATTTTTGTATCTTTTTAACTCTCCACCTCTTTAACTAAAATTTTTTAAACTTTATTTTTTATTTATAATTTAATAACTATTTAATTTAATTTAAAAATTTAGTATTATTTAATACATTTTGATATTTCGATAATTATTAAATTATAATTTCTATTATTATACTAGTTATATTAAAAGAATTAAAACTAATAGTTATATTTCAATAACTAAAATGTTTAAAATTTTGTTTTTTATTTATAATTTAATAATTATTTAATTAAAAATCTAACATTATTTAATATATTTTCATATTTTAATAATTATTAAAATACAATTTGTATTATTATAATAGTTATATTAAAAAATTAATATTAAAATAATTAAAAGTAATAATAAATAAAATAAAAAAAGTTATTTTAATTTTTTTAAATATAACTATTATAATAATATAAATTATAATTTTATAATTATTTAAATATAAAAATGTATTAAATAATATTAAAATTTTAAATTAAATTAAATATTTATTAAATTATAAATAAAAAACAAAGTTTTAAAAATTTTAGTTAAATGGGTGCTAGGGTTAATTTAATGAGAAAAAGAAAAAATTAAAAAAAATATTTAAAAAAAAATTTTAAAAAAAATTAAAAAAAAAATAAAATTTGAAGTGTAAGATGAAAATGTTTGAGTTGCAAAACACCCATGAGATATTTGCTTAATCAAAACGGGATAAGAAGGTTGTGTAGTTAGGGATATAAGTTGTCAGGGTTTTAAAAGAAAGGAAAAAAAGGTTTTGGAGGTAAAGGGATACAAGGATACACGAGCAAGGGGAAGAGTAGAGAGGCTGCTTAGTTCTATTCTTTTGGGTGGTGAACCGAGAGAGAGAGAGAGAGAGAGAGGCAGAGGGAGGAGCTTGACCTGGAAATCTACCGCGAGAGTGAAGATTTAAGAGAGTCCAGGTAAGGGGAGAAAACCATGCCTATATTGTTTTGTTTAGAACTGTAAATGTTTACGTTGAGTGGTGGTGATTATTGAGAAAGTGAGTTCCTTCATATAAATGTGTTTATATTTTCGTGGTGCTACTGGTATTTTTTTTTTTTTGTATCATGATCGGTGTAAGTTGTTCTGAATTTAATGGTTTGGGTGATGAGTGTAACGTCCCGGCAACTCACAGGGACCGTTGACTGCCCCCACAGACCACCACCAGGCTTTCCAGTGTGTTTTGTCCTCACTCGCACACTTTCTGGGAAAACTTCCCAGAAGGTCACCCATCCCAGAATTACTCCAGGCTAACATGGAGTTCTTATGAGTCAGGCTACCGAAAAGTAAATGCATTTTGGTGATATGAGTAGTCAAATCAATTCCTTTAAGCTATCCTTCAACCGTATAGTCCCATACCTACACAGTCTCCAGATCCCTCTCATTCCGGTGTATGTTCGATTCATCCATGTGTCCCTTCCACCGGAAGCCTTGCCAGGAGCCGCTCCTTGTCTGTGCCCCCTGCACCATGCTCCCTGCACCGGCGTCACTCCCCGCCCTCTTATCAGTGCCCGGGTGTCACAATGAGCGTGTTCGGGGCTGAGGAAGGGGGAACTCTCGAGTCTTGGTGGGTTGGATGAGTGTTGGGGCACCACCTTGGGAGAGACTGACACCATTAGCCTCCCTTTTGGGTATAAGTTGGGTGACGGGAGCGAGGAGTGGGAGAGAAAGATTGTGATGGGGTAAGCTGGAAGGAAGGTTAGGGTGTGTGTTAGAGGAAGTAGAATAAGAAAATAAGGGAGTAGAGTGTAGACAGGATGGTGAGGTGCAGCGGGGTTTGAGTTTAGAAGTGATTAGAGGGTATTTATAGAAGAATGAGTGTGGATGTTATACGTGATTGAAGCATAAGGGGAAGCTGTGTTTACGTGAATACTGAGGATAAAGGGTAGTGAGAAGGCTGTGGTATTAAGATTTTATGCACGGAAAGTGTGTGAGTGTTACGTAAGAATAAAGAAGTAGAGTGAGAATTGGAAAAGTGAGTGTTAGAGGTGGAGGAAAGGGTTGGTGAATAAATATGTGATTTTAAATGAGAAGAAGTGCAGGAGAGTAGCATTAGAAGTGGGTTTATGGTTTGTTTAGAAGGAAAGAAAAGAAGTAAAGGAAAGAACGAGGGTAGGTCTTGAGTTTTGAATAGCAAAGGTATGGTTTAATTTTGTTGCATGGGAATAAACTTTCACGTTCAGGAGTAGGAACTTGTAAGAGAAATACTTTTGGGTTTCTTTAGCCCTCTCGTGCGATTATATAGGTATACTTTGTTTTTGGAGTGCCGGTGCAGCAAGCAGAGGAAGAAGTTTTAATTCTTACATTATGGCTTGAAATGGAGTGGCTGTTTTAAAGTGGTTACGACATTGATGAAGAGAGAGTAGTGTTTATGTTACGGAAAATGTTTTTTTAATATTTTTCTTTTAGAAAAATGTATTTTAACAATTTCTTTTAAAACTTTTTTACAACATTTAGATTGTGATTGAATTATTTTTTAAAATAAAAAATAAGTTCAAACGAATCGATAAACATGACTTAGTGTAAAAATATTGTTGTAAAAAGTTATTTTTTATTAGTATATTTTAGTAACGTATAGGTAATATATGTAAAAGCTGACGTGGCTCTGAAACACTTTATTTAAAAATCTTAAACTATAATTTATCTATATTTTTTTATTTAAAAAATTTAAACTATTCTTACTAAAACCTAATTATATTATTTAATAATTCAGTTTAAATATATTTTTATTTTTTGTTTTATTTTTTTTTACAGTTAACTCTGGTTTAGGTTTAGATTTGGTGTCATTTGCAATCCAAATTTTCATGTCTAGTTACGTTCCTTTCTCACAATCGTCAAAGGTTCCTTATTGTTCAAGATTCGCCGCAGTCGAAAGCGTCGCCGCAGTCGAATTCCGTCGCCGAAGTGTCTGGAGGCTCTATCACAGTCGTCGAAGCATCTTAGAAAGAATATTTTTATTTGCACGGGTATGCGTAACAGTTTATTTTTTTTGGATTTTGTGGTAGCTTTAATGGTCTTAGAAGATATGATTTTATTTGCTTTTTTTAGATAAGAGTAGATTTTCTAACCTAGAGTTATTGATAAAGAGAGAAGAAGAACTTTGAGTTGGAAGTGATCTATAAGATATAACTTATGAGCATCCATTAGCTTCTAGTGTTCAGATTTGTTGCATATCGGATTAAGAGTAATTTTAGCTCTAGTTATATTTATGGAGTTCATACAAATTAATATTGGTAAATATAAGTCACACAAGCCATCCTATACAACTGTTTGCTGTGTTGACAGTCTTGCTAACATTGGGACTGAAAATAGATTAGACTTTACTTGGTTTGATTTTTTATTTTGTATCATTAGTTTAGATTTTTTTTGTACCAGGTGTCAACTCTCAGACTTTAGATTTCTATAGCTTTTTTCTTTGGGAGGGTTGTTGTTTTCTTTTACATGACTTCGGTTTGGTCTTCTATATTTTTTGTATCTGTTTTTCCTTTCTCTTTTATACATCTTTCCATGTATTGGTCAGCAGTGAAAATGGTCGTAATGATGCCATGACAACACTAAGGTTATAATAAACAAAGGTAACGATAATATGATTTTCCTAAAACTATACTAAATTTATAAAAAAGTATTTCTTGATTTTGAAAATGAATGTTAAAGTGTTTTAAAATTGGGTAAAATAATATTTCAACTGGACTTTTACCGAATACATTTTTGTTTGAAAATCTTGCAACTACTATGAGCAATGGCTAAATTAACTGGATTTTGATAATCTTGCCATGCACCTTATGTTTTTTAAAGAAGCATACCCTTGTGAGGCAACCAAAAATGAGATAAGTGATAGAAAGTTCTATGCAGGGAAGAGATGGTATAAGGCACTTCAACATTTAAGATTGAAAATATACAAATTTCGGGGAGTTTTATGTGAAAAAAGAATTCTCAGTTTAAATATTGACCTTGGGTTTGGGAATTTCATAATTTCTAAGACATTTAAATACATTCGATTTGAATTTATCTCATTTCAAATTGTTTCATTTTTCAAATGTCTTTTCTGGATAAGACAATTCAAATGCAAGGAATTATGTAAACATCAAACAATTGTTAGTATTTCAAAAATATCAATATGAATTATTTCTTTTTAGTTGATCTTGGTTGGGATTATTTTTCAATGAATGTTAATCAAGGTTTTTTAATTGGCATTGACAGCTTTTTTCTCAACTGACGTTGACCAATATTGTTTACAACTAAAATCAACCACAATTCTGTAAGTTAATAAAATATAAGTATGCATATGAGAATATGGATTAACTGTGTGTGAATGCTGTTTCTATAAAAAAGGTTAAATAAAGTTGAATGTGTGATTCATAATGAAAATCCTTCAATTGAGCTTTATGTTTGATGGTATTTGGATGTCTTGATTGTGAAAGAGTCAATGTTAATGTGCTCGTGGCTGTTTCTGATGAAATTTAAGAATCGTATTGTGTTGCCATTGTGTGTGTTTAATTAACAACTGTCTTGTTAAGTTTTGTTTGATGTATGCATGTTTGATTGCACTAGTACTCTGTATGAATTATACTGATGAGAGGTTAATGGTTACTGTCGCAACCGGGATCGCGACGGGACAGCGAGCCGAAAAACAAACGAGTTTGAGAAAATAAATTTGTGGAGTCGCCATCATAATTTATATGGAAAAACTATGGAAAACCAAAAAATAAGACATGGTCTACGAAAAGAGATTTTCAGGTTCGGGGATCGCTTACGCGTAAGGAAGGTGTTAGCACCTATCGCGCCTGCCCAAAGGCAGTACCTTTAATTAAATATATAAAGTTGACGTGGTTTTGCAAAATGTTAATTTTTCCCTAAACAAAATAATAAAATAAAATAAAATAAAATAAAAACTATTAAGAAACAAAAAATATTTTTTTGTTTTATGAACCCGACAAGAATTGACCTTGGTCCTACGTACATCCATTTAAAGTTTGTTAAAAAAATTATTATTGATTGATTTAGAGTTTTTTGAAAAAAATGAATTCGAAAAAGATTTGGTTTAAACAAGATTGACATCTTTTTTGGTTTTGAATATTTTTTATTTATTTAAAAATGGTGGGAAAAAGAAAGAAACCAGTCATAGGCCAACACATACTTATATAAAAATTATGATTTAAAAAAAATATTATTTGTGTATAGGAAAAAACGTACCTTTAGAAAAAAAAACTTCAAAGTACAAATAAAAAGAGAAAACAGAATGGTGCAGAGGGGACATACCTTTTTAGCTTTCAGGAATCCCCAGTTCTCGTAGTTCTCGCTTGGTAATCTCTTTTGGCAGAGTTCCTCTAAACTGAGAACTTACTTTTCTCAATATTCTTCAATACTCTTGCTATCTCTATTATTTCAAAATATTTTTCTCATCTCCTTTTTTTACTCCATGACACAGTGCGTATTTATATACACACATTGTAATATTATGGAAATCTTGCCTTAATTGTGAATTAAATGATAATAAAACAAAATAGGAAAAGAATTGCTTTAATGGTAAATTAAATGACAATATATAAATTAAATAATATTCAAAACTTTGATTATCATTATTATCAGAAAATCATAATTTACTGATGCAACAAATTATGTTAATATACTATTTTAATTGATTGTTCATAATTATTAGCATAATATTAATTCAAATTATTACCATATTAAACTAACATTTCAAAAATATTGTATTAAAGTCATTATTTTATCCTTTTTATCCATCATTAATTATTATTATCTTATTTTTTACTATTTCTAAATATTTACTTACCCGGACGAAATTAGGTGTTGACAGTTACAATGTCTGACTTAGTTGCTGCTTGAAATTAGTATGTCCCTAAATACCCTGCGTGCCATGCATTGGGGTGTTCTGAGTAGTATGGTTAGGGTTTCGGATGTTTGGAAGACTTGGAATGTGGTGGGATTGAGTTACTGTGAGTTATTGTGTGATGGAGGGTAATTTTTGAGAATATACTGATGGTGGGTTTTCTGAATATATGCTGAACGTGGTCTGTCTAATTGCTGTCTAAATGTATCAAGTTTATAACAAAGAATTCCTGGAAAACGTTGGTTTTCTGGTTATCTGGTTATCTTTGCGATTGTGTTGGTCTGTTATGCATGTAATAATATTAAAACCAGAACTAGAGTAGCAGGGCCAGCTTTCTCGGTGGTTGAAGGTTGGAGTAGGTCTCTTTAATGTAGACAACTGATAGTGTGAAAGTATATGACTTCTGTGCATCATTATTACTGGGTCTGTGCATGCTTAATGAAGGTTGGAAGGTTCCGTCTGGACAAGATTGTAATATGATATGTTAGGCAGTTAAACAAATTAGTTAAGCAAAGATTGAACAGGGTGGTATGCTAAAAACTGATACAAGATATGGAAATTAAAGAGTTGTCTGATTTATTGTGGGCTATATATGATAATTGTTAATGAACCTTGCAGGAAGCCGTTTGCTTGATTAGCAAGTCACACACTCACTAATGGAAAACGACGTCGAAAAGAAGATCAATAATCACACAGAACAACAACAATATCAACAAGATGAAATTGAAGAGGAAGATGAAGAGGTTTCGAGTTATTCGGATTCTGAAATCGGTGATGCGTTGGACTTGTTGGATTCGTTGGATGAGGATGTAGGCTACTCATTTTCCCCCAATTTGTGGCGTCCCAATTCTCACGGTGGCCACCGCCATTATTCCTCAACTCTTCAACCTCGTACCAATCGCAACCAAAAGTTCTTCCACCGCATTCGAGCCTCACCCTTGGAGGTTTTCTTACATACCTTTTTACTTCTTTTCATTCATGTTGGAAATATAAGAATAAATCTAAGTCCCATATTAAGTCCTGCATGGAAATATAAGCGTGAATGTTAGTTGCATACTAAGTCCTTCATGAGTACAAATGAGAAAGTTCTAAACATCAAAACGGTCACTTTTTTATTCGTCTGTTCGTTGAAGAAGTTTGGATTTTTTTTTTCATTTTTTTTATGATTGTTCATATCATGCGAATTAATTAACCGATGGTTGGGTTCATCAGAAGTTTTTGTGCCTGTTAATGTGTGTCATTCTTGATTATCCACTGGAAACATTAAGGGGGAGATTTTGTTATCTATTAAAGATAATATTTGTTTTTTCAAATTGTGAGCATGGTGCATGATCTTGTCTTTTTACTTCTGTTTTATTGGCTCTTTTGTGTTCCTTTAATATGGACTAGTTTGAGTTTGAAGTTGTGTGGTGAATGGTGTTTTTTGGAATTCTGTGTGGTATGCTTGTTTGGTTGTAGTTTTAAATTAGGTGGTTCGTGGTGCAGGAGTGGGAAGGGAGGATGAATGTTGGCATGTCTAACTCTGTGATCACAGCAATTCGTGGAAGTGTTAGAGAAAGTGCCATTGGGAAGACTAAAACTACAGATAAAGCAGATCGAGCAACTGTTGAACAGGTGAGTAAATGGTGATTTCATGAAATGTGGCACCTAAATTGAGCTTTTGTTCTTTTGTTGATTCCTTTTTTACGATTATTATGCAAGTAACTCTAAAGTTTCCTCCAGGCAATTGATCAAAACACTCGCAAGATTTTATACAAGATGCTTAACAAAGGTGTCTTTGATGCTATCAATGGATGCATTTCAACCGGCAAGGAAGTACGTGATGTTCCTGGAGCTTTTATTTCCCTTTTCTCTCTCTCAATCTTACGATTTAGGTTCTATGATAGTAACATGGTTTGGATAATTGATTATTTGATCTTAAGCCAACATATTTCTGTTTCTTACGATTTTGTTTACTAACAGGCAAATGTTTATCATGCAACCAAATCTCATGGTCAAGAACTTGCAATAAAAATATACAAAACATCCGTTTTGGAATTTAAGTAAGTATAGCATATATTAGCTTGTTTCGGCTTCTTCTGTTACTGTAAATTGTCTTGAAGGCTGAAACGTTAAGAAGGAATTGTATAGGCAATCATACCTTTGTTTTCTCTCTTTTAAAGAGAAAACTAAAATTTATATTCAAGTGTACTTGTATTGTTTTGTCTATTCTCTCTGTTTACCTATATGATATATTGTTGAATTATAGAAAGCTCTGTGCTAGGGATTATTGATACTTTCTGGATGGATGTTTTCTTAATTTATTCATTAGATATGCACAGCAAAAATGCAGCTTGTAATATTTCTTTCTACATTTCCTTGAAACAGTTTCTTGATTCAAAGTTATTTTATTTTATGAACTGTGTTCTGTGATCTTATATATCAGGGATAAAGGTAGATATATGCAAGGAGACTACCGGTATAGTAATGGATTTGGCAAGCATAATCCAAGGGAGATGGCACGAAAATGGGCTGAGAAAGAAATAAGGAATCTTATGAGGTTCACATTTGTTCTTCTTTCTCTTATTCTAAAATTCTTGTAAAAATCAAAGTACTTCTTCCAGCCTCTGAGTATACGCAAATCTCGACTAATTTTACTCTATTTAACGAAACTTTCTCTAAAAGGCTCCTTTATTTAATTGAAATGTTTACTTCCAATGACTCTTTTATTCTTGATATCAAGTTATAAGGAAGGGTAAATTAGGAACAATTGTTATTTTTTAAATAAGTTTAGTATAATTCAAAGCTACTAACATTTTAAATCAGTGTGAATTAGTTTTTTTTGCTTTTGCTTATATCCAAGATCAAAAGGAGTACAATACAATGTAGTAAATTAGACTGTTAAGATAACAAGGGAAGGAGGAATACTTGAAGAGATAATGAATACGTCATTGGGGTTATTGCTACTTAACCCTCTTATTTGTAAGTTATGATTTGAAGTACTATGGACTTTAGATGTATTCTATGATGGCTTGTACTTACAAGGAACATGTGTAGTCATTTATTTAGGTAAAAATTCTTTTTGTGAACTATGTCTATCAGGTTTTAATGTGCACTGAAGAGGCAATGTTTTGTGCATCAATGTTAGCATGCACTACCTTCTCTTTTTCTGTTGAAGTGGCTCCTCTTTGTGTGCTTGTGGGTTTCTTCGGTTGGTTGTTTCCAGCTAAGAGAAACAAAAGTTTGATTACATGCTTACTTGGACTGTTTCTTTCTTTTACTCTTTTTATATTGGATTGTAGGCTTAAGGCAGCAGGAATTAGGTGTCCTACAACATCTTGTAATCTTCGGCGACTACATATTGTGGTTATGGAGTTTATAGGTATTACTTTTGTTCTGAATTTCAAGAATATAATCTGATGTTACTGTGATCAATGTTATTAGTTGTTTATAGGTGATCTGTTGCTCTCAATTGTCTATTATTCTATCATTGAATAGATGGAATATCAGTGTATAATTGTATACTGTTGATAAAAAAATTTAAAAAGGAAGAATGAATGAAAAGTGTGATGAAGAGTTTACTTGGTTCTTTGTACTAGTATTGAAGGTATAACCACTTGTAGTTACCTCAGCACTAAAAAAATTATTGTTATTGATCATAGAAATTTTGATTTCTTGCTACCGCATATATCATCAGATTCTAATGCAGACTACAGTTTAGGTTAGAAAAAATAAATACAAATACAATTTTATTTAAATTCTCTGGTTTTGTTGTTTTTTGAAGGAAAATCTGGTTGGGCTGCCCCTCGTCTTAAAGATGCTGCTTTATCTTCAGACAAGTTGCGGGAAGGCTATGTTGAGGTGTGTCCAATCAATGCAGTATTCCTCTGATGCTAGCATGGTTTTTGTACTTAGAACCCTTTAACGAGTGTCTTAAACATTATGATGCTGGGATGCTATAGTATACGGTTTCTAATTTGGTTATTTGTCTAGAAGAGGACACTTTTTAAAACACTCTTTTGAGTGCATTCTATTTGGGGTTGAGATTAATTACGAATTTGTCTCTTCCATTTATTTAGTGATTATCATTCATGTTTTCCTAGTTTTTATCTAATAAATTTGAACCAATAATATAGTCTGTTAAAAGGACTGTGTTGCTAGCATTGTTGTTGTCTAGTTTGGTTCTTAAAACAGACTGATACGGTTAATTTATTAAAAAAGTTTATCGTCTGTGGAGTGGAGTTTCATTTAGAGACTCCCAATAGAAACACTTCTGCCACTCTTCTAGGTCTCCTTTGTAATAGAAACTCTTCTCTTTTAGGTTTCTAGGAGTGTTAGGGTTTATTCCAAAAATCCAACACTTTGAGTTGAAATGATTTGAGTATTTCTTGTTTCAGATTATTATTGCAATGCGGACATTATATCAGAAATGCAAATTGGTGCATGGAGACCTGAGTGAATATAATATACTATATTATGAGGTGAACAATTCCTTTCTCCAGTTTATATTTCATTGATTGAATGTCAATCTGCCAATAGTCAATTCACATGTTCTTTCTTTTGTCAGGGTCACTTGTATATTATTGATGTTTCTCAAGCCGTCGAACATGAACATCCCCATGCCCTAGATTTTCTGCGTGAAGATTGTGTTCATGTATCTGTAAGTATTTCCAATTCTTAGATGTAATTATAGATTTCTTGTCCACTTCCTTAATCAAAGAGGGAATGTGAAGGGTGTGATTGAGTGGCTTTTTGGCCTGCAGGATTTCTTTAAAAAGCATGGTGTTGCGGTCATGACTATAAGAGAACTGTTTGATTTTATTGTTGACGCAACAATAGCTGATGATGCTGTGGATAGTTACTTGGAAGAGGTATTTGGCTTTGTTATATCATGACTTATGATTATTGACCAACTTCAAAGAGACCTTAAATGGTTTTTGAAATATTTCTAGATGCAACGAAAAATTTTGGCAAGAGGAGATGTATCTGTAGAGGATGAGATTGCAGACTCCGTATTTGTGCAGGTAACTTGCCTTGTTATGCAACTTTATTTTTTAGTTATTATCCTTATCTGAATGGTTGTCTAAGCTTGGTGAAAAAACTAAGATGCTCGGGTCATGGGTGAAGAGACTAAATATAATTATTGTTGAAGGATATGCTTTTACAGAAATGTCTTGACACTTTGGGGTCGTGACCCTCTTTCTTATATACCCTTAATCTTGTTTCCAACCCACTAATGTGGGACTTGTGCTCCACTACTTCGTTAGTATATGATGGAAGTACGAATTCATTCTTTATTCTTATTTAACCCTCCATTCCCTTTCTTATTTTCTTTCCAATAAATGTGTGGGCTTGATTTTTACCAACACGTTAATCTTTTCTGTTCTTTCTTACATGTTTAAATTCTTGTACTCTTGTTACAGTCTTTCATTCCAAGGACACTTGATGATGTTGAGAATGCTGAGGAAGATGTACAACAGATAACAAATTTGAAGGATACTAATGATTTATACTACCTGACCATTACTGGGCTTAAACATGCTCTGTCACTAACTCAGTCTTCACAGCAAAAGACCCAACAGCAGAAATCAAGTGCCACAAAAGATTCTCCTATCATTTCTGACGATAAATTTAACAACTTGGAGGATGATGCTAAGGTTCAATCTGACGCGGACCAAGATGGCAAGAGTGAAGCAGTGGATCCTGCTGATAAAAAAGCTGCTAGAAAAGATGCTAGGAAAGATAATAAGAAGAAGGTGAAAGAGGAGAAAAGAGAAGCACGTAAAACTAAGGTTCCCAAGGCTGTTCAGAAAAGAAAGAAAAAGTTACGCAAGACCAGGTAGATTAGATAGTTATTATTTAATGTTTGATTTTATATACAACCTGACACCAGATGTTAAAAGAACGAGTAATTTTGTTCACTCCTATCATTGCATTAACTCCATTTTTCTATCTACACTTTCTATTTGTATTAAGTTGAATGGAAGTGTGTAATGGAAAATCTACACTTCCTTTGCTTAGTTTTATTCGTTTCAAAAATAAATATGTTGCAATTTGACTAAAGCTGCATGTGATATACAATTGCAAGTGAATTGTCATGAATTTTGTTTTTCATGTCAGAGTAATAAAGACAAAAAACAGAGATTATAGTTGACCAAAATTTAAGACATCTTATTTTTGTACCTCTTTTCTTTCATTATTTTGTCATGTGAAAATCTCAATGATAAGATGTATAACATGCACGAGTTGATTGTTATGGTTATTAAAAATTTTAAGCAATTACAAAACAGGATATTAAAAAATATTGAGGTAAGTCTTACATAAATTATAACACTTACAGCTTAAAATATTGAACAGGGTACTTAATATTGTTATTGAAAGAGAATATTAAATATTGAAGTCATAATCACCAAAATGTAATACAATCTAATGGAAAATTGCAATCACCTTATGTTAAATGAAATTTACAATTTTCTAATTTTAAATAAAATGACATATATACACACACAATGTAAGACCCACCTCTATTGTTTTATTTAAAAATATCATATAATCTAAAACTAAAACTTAACAAAAATTACAATTAACGTTTTAAAGCATAAAATTAAATATTTTTTTATAAACGAAAAGTTGAATGGTTTAACTATTATTTTTTTTAAAATATCATAAAAATGTTCTCATAAAACGTATACTTTTTATACACATTATTTTAATACAAAATAAATAAATAGCTATAAAAGTATATATTAAATTTAGGCTCAAATATATTTTTACTTTCTTTTTTAGTTTACTATAAAAAAATGTTTGCTCCTTGATATATTTTTATTAGTTTATGTCACTTTTGGATCTGATAATTGTTAACATAAAATACGACAATTATGTCAAAAGTCATCAATTATATTTATTTCATGTTATTAGAATTTATTATTTATCACACAAAAATTGTTTTTCTAAGGCATGGATGTTTGTTGTCTTTGTCCATAAAACAAATTACTTTAGGGTTTTATTTTTATAAAAACATCTCAAAATATTGAAGAAATAATAAATATTTAAATTATTTTTAATTTTGACTCTACCTAAACAATATAGGATTATTGAATATAAGAAAATAAAATCAATTGTAATGTCTTCTTCTAAGCATCCTACTGAACATCCCTAATGAATTGAAGCCTTGTGCATGCCGTTGGTAAGAAGGAAGTCGTTGCATGTATAATTATTGTAAAATTTAAGACGAGAAAAAAATTAGTAGCATATGGTAAAAATAAGTTTAAACGAATAATTATTGTAATTTTTTTCAGATAATAAAAATGGAAAATGTATAAGTATATTAGTAATTAATTAAGTTAATTATTATGTTTTTTTGTTTATAGTTTAAAAATAAGGAATTGATTGTTAAAATTAAAAAATTGAACCCACCCATGCCAAATCCATTGAAGTTCAGTGCAATACATTCATTCCATGTTAATAATATTTTTGTTTAAAAAGTTATTTTTGAAATAATAAGAGAATAATATTTTTATTCTCTTATGAGACATTCTATATAATATATTCGCCGTGAGACTTGAATAACTTTTTACTAAAAATACATTTAAATCCAACATAACACATGATTCATTATAAATATTAAAAAAAATCATATTATATCATGGAAAATTTATTTGGTTTAGTTTGGATAATTTTAAAATGGTGTATTGTGAAATTTATAGTTGTTTTGTGACATAAATTTTAATGTTCAGTTTGAGATTTAGTATAAAAATTATATGCAATGTCTTAGACAATGAATAACTTCATATTCACATAATCTATATTGGTTTTGTTGAATATAGTGAAAAACTATATTTAGATTAATCTCCCTTGTGTAAAATACACACATAGGGTTCTCTATTTATAATAGAAGAAATATAGGCTAAGCCCAAAATACAAATGAGAAATAATAACAAATTAACTAAAAGATAAAAGATATAATATATTTAACACTCCCCCTCAAGCTGGAGCATACAAATTGTATGAACTAAGCTTGAAATAGATGAACTCAGTGTTGAACTAGATGATTTGTCTTCAAGAGTGTGAGGCAAACATAGATGGACTAACAGCAGCTTGTGAAACTTCAACTTCAAAAGTGGATGAAGGAGAGCCGTGTGGACAATGATAAACTGCAAGGACTGATTCCCAATCAATGATGGAAGAGTGACGGGATCAACAGTGGTAGCTGAAAGCTAAGAGCTACAAAATTGCAGGGACTACACTAAATCCTCATTAATGATGGATGGGTGACGGGATCAACAGTAGTAGCTGAAATCTACAAAACTGCAGGGACTACACCCATATATATGTGACTTGCAGTGTCTTGGAAACGTACTCCCCCTTAGTGTGAAGGGTGGAAATGTGGAATATCACAGTTGCTGGACCACTAAAACAAAACCAAATATTAAGCTACAATGCTGAAACAAAGGCATCAAAGATCCAAAGATATGTTGGAGGTCCAAGATTCTTTGCTGGACAACTCCCAAGTGGTGATATTTAGCCGTGTATCACAAGAAGATCGGGCTAAACTCTAGTCCAAGAAGAACACGCAGTTGCGTCTGTCTGAGGCGGTAGCGACTGCAGCGGCGGTTGACTGCTATAAAACTGTAGGGACTAAATTACCATCACTGACTGATGGGGCCTGTAGTGGCTGGAAGTGACAAAACTACAGGGACTGCCATCACTAACTGACGAGGTGATGGAGGTCTACAGTGGTTGGAAGCATACGGTGCTTGGACAGCGGCAAACGGCGCTGGACAGCGGCAAACGGGACAACAGCAAACGGGACATGCATCAACAGCTGAGACGAAGCACACAATGCAGAAGCGGCATCAGCAGCTGAGACGAAGCACACAAGGCAGAAAGCAAGGTCCGACGATGCGGAACGTGCGGCGAGATGAAGATGCTTTGAGAACAGACGAAGATGGCAGCAATGGCTGCTCTGGAAGGTCTGAACAGAGAGAGGGAGGTCCGGCGAGACAACCGGCATCGTCGCCGTTTGATGCCGATGCTGGGAAGGCGGTGCGTGACAAACACGCACCCGAGATCTGACGGAGAAGAAGCGGCGCGTGGCGGAGCGTGGGAAAGAGTCAGACGCCGGCACCGGTGGGGTTGGTCGTCGCGTGAAGAGGCGAACCAGATCCAGTGGTCGCCGGACGGAACTGTGACGGTGGCCGACGACAAGGCGGCGGCAGATTGGCCGGAAAGAAGCGCTGTGTGGCGGCGCGTGACTGAGAGGTGGCTCTCGAAACCGGCGTGGTTGGTCGTCGCTCGAAGAGACGGTCTAGATCCGCAAGTCACCCGTCGAAACTACGACGGTGGCCGGCGGTGGCAGCGGCGGCGACGGTGGCCGGAGTTAGCAGCGACGACAGTGGAAAGTGGCGGCGACAGCAGTGGCACACTGGGTCTGGACTGGTGCTGAATGTGGCAGAGATTTAAGAAGAAAAAAATGAACTGTCCACTGAGATTTTAGGGGCTGTCGGCGGCCATGGCAGCCGACCGCCGGCAGACAGCAGAGACCACCAGAAGAGGATCAAAGAACCTGCTCTGATACCATGTTGAATATAGTGAAAAACTATATTTAGATTAATCTCCCTTGTGTAAAATACACACATAGGGTTCTCTATTTATAATAGAAGAAATATGGACTAAGCCCAAAATACAAATGAGAAATAATAACAAATTAACTAAAAGATAAAAGATATAATATATCTAACAGGTTTTATCATAATTCATAAATTAATTTGGCTAGAATTCTCATGTTAGTGCAACATGAAACAATGAAGTTTTAAGTGTAGCTCCTACTACTACATACATGCAAAGCCCATCCCATTACTCAACATTTTCCCGCTTTCTTTCAAACAAAATCAACACACCATCTCTAGAGAGAAAATCAACATCATTTCTTGGCAGTTTCAAATTACCAATTTTTCGTTTCCCTGACCAAAGATTTGATTACAACTGATACTAAACTCAATTACCGATTGATATATGTTGCTAACAAGTTCAATAAATAATTAAACCACATTTAATAAAATGATGCAAGAATACCCTTATCTTGAAAATCACAGGGTTATACTTCCACTCAAAAAGAGAGGAGATTCTTGCTGGTAATTGAACAGATATCCTTTTTAGTACCTAGCAGGAAGAAAAATAAGCTAGTGAATGAGAATAATACTGAACATGATCCAACACAAACTTCTATGATTTGCAACAAGGGCCAGACAAATTCCTCAATTGTTTCCATATTATGTGATGCCCAAGAAGAATAATCTATTACACAAAAAATGGCATGAAGCATGAAAACTTGGAAACAAAGTGAGGCTCATGCAGGTGCAGCACTCAAGTTTTGACCACTAGATTTGTTTTTGCGGCCCCAAACAGGAGTGGTCTCAATAAGTTGATGAGGCACAAGTCGTCTCTCCCGCTTAGTTAGTTTCTTAAAGTTGTGAACTCTCAACCTAGCAATATCAGCCTCTTCTTTCGGAGTTATCTCTCGCACTACCACTGTTAGCCTGCATTCTGGTCTCATTATGAGCCCTGATTTTCCTTTGGCATGGAAGGCAATTCTCTTTTTGAAATACCCCTTTCCTACAAATGCTTCCGCTGCAAGAAGAAACAAGGAACCGGGATCATCACAGATAGAACAACAATTAAGCCTTTCATCATTAGATGAGGTCAGCTACATGGACTAAACAATGTTGCAATGTTCTATTTAAATAATGTAACAAAACAAATTCACTTCTAACAATTTTGAACTTCAAGATATTACCTACGATGAGACGTTCTGGATCTAACCCATGATTGTGAGAGGCATTTGCTCGGGCCGAATGTATAACCTGCAATGTGTAGGATATTAAAACATGGCAATTTTGCTTTACCATATAGAAAGTAATAGAACCTTTCTCTCCACTGAAATTGAACATAACCGGAATTTAAATAGTCACAACTTGTGTTAAACGCAGGCAAAAAGCACTGAAAAGTAAGAATAATTTAGAATTTCGTAATGGTGTTAAAGTGGGAAAATTTAAAATGACAAGGGTACGAGGAAAAAATATTGAGAAAAGAAATTATTAAAATTTGATGCAATCAAAGAGGAACTTTGAAACCAATTAAAATTATAGTTTTTGCAATCTTGTCCAATGAGGTGACAATAAAAAACGCCTAGTATTACTACCTGATAAACAGTTTTTGCTGCTCTTTTTATCGTCAATTCCAGCTGCATTAATGCATCTTTAACAAGCATGCCACGAACCAGAGCAGCAACTAGGTTGACCTTCTTCGGACTCTAAAATACCATTGAAGACAAGGTACGAAAAAATCAGCTTCAATCAGATATAAACTAAACAATGAATTATGATAGTTTACACATCAAATCAAGGAAGGTATATTTCAATAGTGTAAAAAATATGTTCTAACATGTCAGAAAAAATTGACATGCTGATTAGAATATCACAGAAGTTTCTTTAAAAAAAGCTATGCAAGGTCACCACAAATGAAATAAAGCATTATAATTTTCTAATATTCCTATTATAGCTATGCTGAATATACTTGTGAAGATACACTGAGATACTTATTCATATTGTCAAATCAATGGTTTTCTTTTAGCCTGCACTAGTTCTTACTAGAAAACCAAACGCACAAATTGGTGGAAACATCGAATGTTAGAAAAGGAGAGATAAAACAATATAGTAGATACAGTTAAAGATAGATTGGTAAGGAGAGCAGGGATGGGGGGACTATGAAACTACAGGGCAGAATGGAATATAATCATTTGAATGCTACATAGAGGCACGTTCAACCTTATTATTGTTATTTATCTAACAGATTAGGATCATATGGACAGTCATGGGGGAAAAGGTCGATAAATTTAGCTCCTCTAAAGTGAGAGGAATGCACTTCAGCACTAACAATTGCTGATTAAAATATTGAAAGTAGAGATTGTAATTAACTTCAAAATTTGTTATTGTTGGAATCACCTCCACCTCGCCTTTCGGGATTGCCTAAATTGTAACCTCAAAGCAGATACTTTAGTCCCACATTGACAAGGGATATATCCAACCTATAGTGTATATAAAGTAGAGAACACTCAATTGGTACCTAAACGATGATGTACTTGATTTAGACTTATAAAGACTGAAGTTGAGTAAGACTTATACCCAAAGTTTAAGAGTTAGACATGTACTTGATTTTGTCACGACACTCAACAGTTGATCATTCAATTAAAAGTAATAAGTGCCCTTTATTAGCTTGGTTGTAGAAGTACAAGCATTGTTTAAAAGTATGTCATTTGGATTACATATTCACGTCGTTGTCATCATTATTATGTCATATCTAGCCGTTCTCAAATGATATCAGAGATATAAAGGTGTGCCACTGGTATTTTGTCAATTCTTGCGTTCGGCAGTGGCAGTTAGTTGCACTTGGAAAGATGAAACTAGTCCATTCCAATAGAGTACAACAAATTCTTTTACTTTATTCACTCTCAAAACTGTTTTGAAGGAGAAAAACAGTTTCGATAATAGCATGCTCTTGAATTAGTAAACTTTATAAAAAAAAAAGGTTTTTTTTTTCTTTAAATATTTTTTGGCTTGTCAATAGCACCTCATAAAATGGTGCACTTCCAGAACAGCATTGTAGAGCGGCTAGAGAAGGGCACAATTTCTAAATACAATCATCACATGCATTATACTGAATGAATAAAGTAGAATCTGTTACACTATTTAAGCAATTAAAAGACTATTTTCCTTTGATGTTGCCATGTTGAGTGTATTAAATGTTATAAGTTTTCCTATTGTACTTTTAAACACTTTAGAATCATTTCAAACAAAATTCACTCAACATATACGTTGTTCAGGTCTGCCAAACATGCCCTTAATGAAGGGAAACCAACTGCCAAATATAAGAAAACCAAAAGCAAACAATCATGAACAGAGAGATGGATCTCAAACCTGCTTTATTCCCTTTAATATTGCTTGAACCGTTTCTGGCTTAGTAACAGCTTTCTGCTTCTGGTCTTCACCTTTTGAACCACCCAAAGATGAAACTGGGACTAAAGGTGACAAAACGGGTGCTTCCTCAGATGAATTTGCCAGCAATGGAGCAGTACTTGAAATTCCCTGAAACGGAAATAATCAAGTAATAAAAGAAAAAAGATGAAGGTAAGAAGAGAGTAGCAAAGCAACAATAATCCATGCAGAGACATAAAATTATGAAACTTATAACACTAGCTTAGTAAGCCCAGAGGTTTTAGTTTGATGCTTTGGAAAATATTAAATATGAACAAACCTGTTTATTAAAATCTCCAAACATAATTGAATATGATCACAAAGTCTAAGAAAGTGTTTGCACAGTTTAGGGCGCAGCAACAAGAATTGTTTTGAAAGTAATTTTGTTTTCAAATAAAAAACAAATCCATAAAGAAAGAAGTGATATACAAATATAGGAGGATAAGATATCCCTGACAAGACAATTAATTAAAGAAAAGATTATAAAGAACCAACAAAACAGAAGCCAAGAGTAACAGTATAAACATTTATCCAACTAAAATCATATCTAATTCTTAATTATTATAGGTTACTATAGACAAAGATATTAGAATTCAAGAACAGTAAGTGTGGGATAACTTGCTTGGGCTCAGATTGGACAGTCTACCTACTCAGAAATGGTGCGGAATGAGCTCAAAGAAAAGAAAGACGATTAGGTTGTTGGAAACGTGAAACATACATATTTGATAAAAATATACATATATTTGATACACTATAATACAAACTAAAATACTAATTGGCATAAAGGATTATATTGGTGATGCACATTCTTCTTTGGCTTCATTATCTTTTCCAAACTTTATGTTGTCAGTTCAAAATTCCAGAAAAAGTGTTCGATGAATTTGCAAGCAAATAAACATGGACCAATAAAGAAATAACCATACCTATTAAAGTATTTGTACAATGTCGGCCTTACATGGACAGATAACAAAAAAACATGTTGAAAAAATAATCATAAAAGGTAATTCTGGGATAGGTAGTGTGAATGGCTAATGTCGCTGAGGTTATCATTTTCAGTACGACACATACATGAATTTGGGGTCGAACAGGACAAAATCACGAATTTCACTGAAATAATTGAGGACTGGGTAGAGACTCAATACCCTATGATGTCCCTAAACACACTCCAAGGGCTCACATGCTAACACTGCCACAAAATTAATCAAGTAATAAAAAATTATGATGTTCAACCCAGTGGTGTGGGTGCTTTGATTCTTTGTACAAATCAAATGCAAAATACAGAGATAAAGTAATGATTTTTACACATAATAGAATAGCGGCGAGAGAAAAGTAAAAATGGGGTCAAAAAAAGAGGTAAGAAAGTGAATGTTGATATATACACTTCATATTTGACAAACTGGGTCACACTGTCCTTTCTCTTGTGCACACTCATGGCATTGCCAATGGTGTCACTTGGTTCTGCCATCTTTCATTCCCTTCCAATCTCACACACATCACATTTTGTTCCCCGCTTTCCATGTCACTGTTCACTCTCTTCCCACCCTTCTTCTTCACATTCCCTTAGGTATGTTCACCAACAACTACTGTCTCATACTCTCATTTCATTTTTTCTGAAAATAATGTTGCCTGTAATTCACTTTCCTACATTATCATTCTGTTATAGTAGTGTTGCAAGCATAAACAACATTTAAAATATTAGGTGAATGTAAAACACAAGTGATGTGAAGTTTCCTTTGCCATTCAATTAACCGTTGTCCATTGACAGATTTTTTTTTTTTCTTGGTGTTAATAAGTTTACCATGGCGGAGAAAGTCACCAAGCGCCAGGATGTGCTTCAGTTACAGGTTCACACTTTAGCTAATTATTTATATGCTAATAGGACTTCTTTCTTGTAGTTGTACAGAAAGAAGGTATGGAAATGAATCAGTGGCCAACCTCAAAAACATTATTCTTTCCAAATCCTTCTATTACAACTTCATCCATTATTGCGGCTGCTATGTGATTCTCTGAACTGTAATAAATGAAAGACTAACATAAGGAGAGATTGTATGTCTAGGGTTTTGCTATGATTAAGATTACCAAAAGTTAAATTCTCTGTTTATATAATCATCCTGAAGAAAATAAAAAAGATAGTGATTCTGTTAAGAGGAAATATTATAGAGGCAAATCCCCTGTTTATATAACCATCACATGTCCCACTTCTCTCTCTCTCTCTCTCTGGGTATGAACACCGAACTGATGTCCGCAAAACTTTTCCAAAAATTTTAGTGTCAAAATGATTTAACAAGTCATTCAAAACAAAGCCTTAGTTTTACTATACCAGTGATCATGCCATCAAATCATAATTTTACCTGATGTTGGAAACCCAGAAAAATGGGTCTTGAGAAACAGGGCATAGGTGGCGTCGTTATTGTCCACGCTCTCCTCCCTATCTGACCTACAATACCAAAGCAAGTTTTACCCTAACGAATCCTTAGAAGTCACAAATTTCACAGAACTAAGACCCCAAAAGCGAAAACACAAAAAAGGGCAATAGAGAAAAGTCTTAACCTTGTGAAAGAGAAGAGGCTAAGCGAGAAATGAGAAAGCTTGGAGCTGAAGGATTGGCATGGTGATGATCCACAATTCGCTTGTGAATGTGGCGCAGGAAGGGGAAAACGTGCCTCTGCCACTGCACCATCTTTGGTCTGTGTAGTTAGATACTCAATCGAGAAAAATATCCACTGGTTCTCGTGTTTGTGCAGAGATAATAAATGGTGTTGAAAATAGGAGAAAAATCGAGAAAGATGAACAAAGTGTGTTGTGTTCCTTGTTCATAGCTAGGGCTACCTGACTGTGTTGTTTTCTTCCATCTTCATTTTTTTCTTCTTTTTTAACTTTTTTTTCTAAAATACAATTTTGGTGCATTATTTTTCTATGTAATATTAGTTCTTTTTAAAAGAATTTTTTTTTACAAGATTAAGTCAAAGAGGAATTTAAAAAATATATTTAATTTAATATGAATGTTAAAATAATCTTAATCATCTTAAAATAAATAACAAATAATAGATTTATTTGGACGTTTTTAGTATTAATATTTTCAAGGCTTGTTTTTCTTTTTAATTAGTATTTTCTAAATTTATATGATTTATTGAACTAATTTAATGATTTTTCAAAATTAAAAACTATAATTTTTTTTCATATTTTAATTGACATGTCAGGTTAGTTTTTTTTTCGTTAAAACATAATATAAAAAACAAACGTGTTCTTTAGTGTACTTTTCTATTTATTTTCTTCACACATAAGTTTATTATCAAATAACATGTTAGCCTTCTTTAGACTCTACAAAATTGTTGCACATGCCTAACATTTTTGCTGGGTTTATGTTGTTTATTTCATTATTATGGTTTATAATTTAAGTCTAACGATACTTTTTTAACACTTTAAAATAGGAAACTTTTGTTATGGGAAATAATTATAATATCTTTCTTGCGAATAATTTTACATAAGAAAATCTACACATATTTCATGCAGATTTTTTTTTTATCATAAAATCTACAAATATTTCCTGCTAATTATATTTTATATGAAAAGTCAAATGAATTTCTTCCTAAAAATTTTTAAAGAAAAATATGCATGAATTTATCTATCCTAAAAAGAAAATTAAAAAAAATATGTAGGTAATGAATATTTTTCTAGTAGTGTTAGCTCTTTTTTTTTTCAAATCCTTCCCTGCTCAATTGAAGATATATAAGGTAAATTATTAATTTTGGTTATTGTGTAGGATTTAAGAGTAGTTTGGTCAGGTGAATTTAGTGACATGCCTAAATAATTCAATTTTTTCCTAGATATATATAATGCAATTCTGAACTAACATTAATGTTTTACAGTTGATTTATATTTGTAAACAACATATAATAATTCCTAAAAATGTCAATTTCATCAAGAAACAAGAAAAAAAAACTAAAAAAAAATTGTGATGGTAAAAAAATGGAAGCTTAATGTGCAGTAAAGCGGGAGAATAAAAGTTAGAATTCTAGAGTGAATTTACCCTACTCTTAAACATTTATAATTTTTTGTCAAATAAAAATAATTAAAAAAAGTAATTATAATGAATAATAAGCAAAATGGAATCAAATATTATTAGCATAATATCGGTATGATATAGTCAGTTGGACCGACGCATAGGAATTAGTCAGTGAATAAAAATTTAAGAAGGTACTTTGAAAAGAATTTTGATAATATAATTTAATAAAACAAAAATAAAAAATCTTTTGACCCACATATAAAATTAATTATTGAATAAAAAATTAAAAAACCATTAAGAAAATGGTTAATTTTTGAAAAAAAGGGACCTGACCTATATGCCCTCCCCTCTTCTGCTTTTGTAGTGGGTTCGAAGAAGAGAAACTCTTACATATGCCTCAATCAAATCTTGCCTCTTTGTTTTTTCTTTAGGTAAGCATTGTCCTCCCAAATCCTATTTTACCATTTAATAAATCCTTTGTGATTGAGGTATGGTTTGAACTATCGAAGGTCTTCGAAATTTGGGTAGAAAGAACGAAGAACAAGCACTGTGTTGACGAGGTAAGGGTGTATCACGCGAAGAACAAGGTAAGTCATCTTTCCAAAACCCTGTGTTAGCTTTGATTACTTGGCTTTTAGGTTGAAAATCTTAACTGTTTAAGAGACTCGGAAAATTATATTGAAGATCTTCGGTGGTGAAGGAAAGGGTTCGTTGAAGAGCTCTATTTTCTCATTTTAGACGTGTGCGCGCAAGGTTACTTGGTGGAGGAGGTGAAATCCTGTCTGAACTGTCCAGAGGTTAGTTTTTGTCATCTTTCTCATCTTCTGTATGGAAAAACATTTTTAAAGTTTCATTGGAAGAACATTTTTAAAGTTTTAAATGGTTCTTTATTACATTATATTAAGTTATGGAACATACAAGTTGCTTCTCATGCCTTTATTGGTCTGTGGTTCTTATTAGAATAAAGGGCAGAAAAGTAAAAGCCCACACTCAGATATTATTTCCCTTAAATGTAATGTGTGTACGTGTTAGTGAGAGAAACCAAAACTCAGAAAGAGAAGTCGAGAAACAGAGAGAGAATGGAGCACTCGAAGCTGTGCTAGGGTTTCGACCCTCTTCAACAGTCTGCCACCACCACACACGGCGGAGAACCACCGCACTCAGAATCAGACCGATCAAAAGGTTGCAAAGGCTCTCAGGTATACTGTATAACTCTTCAAAATTTTATTATTAGCTTGTAAATGAATGATACAAAGTCTATTTATACACAAAGCACACACGGTAACAGAATACCCTTCTGTTTTTGTTTATTTTTAACAGTTCTAAAACCCAACATCTTAATTTTCTCATCCGTAGCCCCTACTGCAACTGCCACTACCAATATTAAAATATAGTACTCTTTCTAGCTTCTGCCCTTTGAACCTGGCCGATCTCGGACACACTCACCATCTTTGTTTCCTTTGACAAAACTAATGAATTGGTGTTTGGATAGAACAAACCAAGTCACAAGACTTTAGTGGTATAGGGGCTTTTTTCTCTTGGTTACTGAAGTGTGTTTGAAGATGTGGGAGGAGTCAGCGTTTTATATGTATGCAAGGGTGGATTGGAAATGGGTAGGTGAGTAGCACGTGCATCACCAATTGCCATGTGAGTTTGGTGACATATTTTAGAAGACCATCTCTACCTCCCTTAACTAATTCATTTATTTTTTGATTGACTATCCAATAATTGGTGATATTTTATCACGTGTGTGGAACTTGGTTGTGGAGTGGAATGTATGAATTATTCTACTGTATTTGACTTTTTTTATAAAATGTGATTACTTAACTTTTTTTTCTTAAACTAAGTATTTGGCTCTCAATGCTTGACTAGTTCAATGTAAATTGCCTTTCATGGAATCTATAAAAAAACCGGTAAAACAAGTTGTAGCTTCAACGAATCATCTTAACCTTTACTCTCTTTTCCTCTCGTTTTTTGACATTTTCAGTTGTATTGTTTGTTGAACATAGCCTTAGAAATTCATTCAAACAATAGTTGGTTGTTTCTTTATTCTTCTAATCTTGCTTTAGTTTCGTTTAGAATCCATAAATCCCAAATTCCGCCTTCTACGAGCTCAAGGAAGTTTTATATCTAGAAATTCCCTTGCTTGTACATGCTTGTTTCCAAACATATTTTGCAATTTCAAACCTATGCTATGCTGTATAGATAAATGAAACCTGTGCATTTTAGGATTATGTGTGATTATACTTCAGATATCATATTTAAAAACTAGATGCACAATTACATTTTAGTATTTTTTTTCTCAGTGGTTCAATATAGGTTGCTTTTAAAAGTTGCATTTTATACATTGTAATAGAGAATTTAAAAAAACATATTTTAACCTGGGAATTTACACTTCTTTAGGTATCCAACTAATTACATGCAATATGAAAGAAACCACTCTTAGTAATGACTTGATTCATGAAATTCTTTCCTGGCTTCCCATAAAATCTCTCTTACGAGGTTTCAGTGTTTGATATCAGATTCTACTTTTGTCAAACTCCATCTCCATAGAGCAAGCCAACACTCCAATTTTCTAATAATCTTCAAAACAGAAAGATGATAATCGCGTGGTAAGTCCTTGTTCTTTGTTTTGTTTGTTGCAAAACAACCACGACTTTCACGAGGTTCCATAAAGGTTTTTGGATTGATATCGGGGTCTAAATTCTTGCCATGGATTGGTCTATGTGGTGTTTGACTATAGATCGGGTTTTGTGTCTTCACTTAAGCATAGTTTTCGTTTTACTACATGGAACTCTACCACAAGAAAAATATTTCGAGTTCCAAGATTTACCTTTCGAGATATTGAAGAAGATGTTTCCTTTGGTTTGGATAAAATGACAATAATAATAGATACAAGATAGTGATCATAATTTCCTATATTGATTCTAAATCTGATAATGTGGTGAAATCTTGCAATGAAGTCAAGATTTACTCCACAGGTAACAATGGTTGGAGAAACATTAAAAAATTTCCTGCTAATATTCCTTCCCTGCATGATTATGGAATATATTTTAACACCAATATTATTTGGTTAACAACAACAAATGAATTTGATGGATCTCAATATATATTAGATGTTTTTGTCGTGGTTTTCCTTGACCTCTAAACTAAAAAATTCTTCAACGTGTTGCTGCCTCAAAATCTTGAAGGTGGGGATGCATATATAAGGTTCTAAAAATTATGGTTTTAGATGATTATCTTAGTCTGTTTATAAAGATTTTGCTACAGACACCTTTGTAGTATGACAAATGAAAGATTTTGGAAACATGGATTCTTGGACCCTCTTGGTGAACATAGATGTTGAAGTTCAAGTCGTGCCTTCTTGGTGAACATAGATGTTGAAGTTTAAGTCGTGGCTTCCTTGAAACCTTTATGCATACACAGTAGGTTCCTTGTGTTCTATCAACTTACTCTTGATTATCAAATGCATGTAGTTTTGTATGATTTGAGAGGGAGAGAAGTAGCATAGAGGATAACTTCTACAAAAGTAATCTTCAACCCATATAAAAAATACTTCTTTAGAAGTTATCCTCTGTGCTACTTCTCTCCCTCTCAAATCATACAAAATTACATGCATTTGATAATCAAGAGTAAGTTGATAGAATACAAGGAACCTACCGCGTATGCATAAAGGTTTCAAAAAAGGCACGGCCTGAGTCTGAAGAACTTCAACATCTATGTTCACCAAGAGGATCCAAGAATTACGGTTTCCAAAATCTTTCATTTGCCATACTACAAAGGTGTCTGTTGCAAAATCATTATAAACCAGACTAAGATAATAATCTAAAACCATAATTTATGGAAATCTTATATCTGCATCCCTACCTTCAAGATTTCAAGGCAGCAACATGTTGGTGAATTTTTCAATTTGGATGTCAAGGAAATCTACGACAAAAGCATCAAATGTATATTGAGATCCATCAAATTCATTTGTTATTGTTAACCAAATAATATTGTTGTTAAACTATATTTCATAATCAGGCATGGAAGAAATATTAGTAGAAATTTTTTCAATGCTTCTTCAACCATTGTTGCTACCAATTGAGTAAATCTTAACTTCATTGCAAGATTTCATCACATTATCAGATTTAGGTCAAAATTGGAAATTATGATCACTATTTTGTATGTATTACTATTGTCGTCGTATCCAAACTCAAATAAAAGATCTTCTTAAATATCTCGGAAGCGAAATCTTAGAATTCGAAATATTTTTCTTGTGGCGGGTTTCACTTTCATATAGTGAAACGACAAATATGTTTAAGTGAAGATACAAAACCCCAACTATGGTCAAACGCCACACAAACCAATCCATGGCAATAATTTAGACTCAGATATCGATTCAAAAACCATTCTAGAAGATTATTAGAAAATTGAAGTGTTGGCTTGCTCTATGGAGTTTGACAAAACTGAAACCCTTTGCTCACGGTGAATCGCCCCGAGAGATTTTACGAGAAGCCAGAAAGAATTTCACAAATCAAGTCGTTACTAAGAGTGGTTTCTTCCATATTGCATGTAATTAGTTGTATACCTAATGCAGGGACAGGATATGATAAAGATGGCAAAAACTAACCTCTGGACAGGATTTCACCTCCACTAAGTAACCTTGCGCTTCAACACCACACCATGCAGGTCTTCAACGAACCATTCCCTTCACCACCGAAGACCTTCAACGCACATTACAGGGTCTCTTAAACAGTTAAGATTTTCAACCTATGAGTCAAGTAATCAAAGCTAACACAGGGTTTTGCAAAGATGGCTTACCTTGTTCTTCATGTCATACACCCTTAGCTCGCCAACACAGTGTTTGTTCTTTGTCATTTCTAACCAAATTTCGAAGACCATCGACAGCTCAAACCATACCTCAATCACAAAGGATTTATTAAATGGTTCATAGGTTTATAATAGGGCAGAGAAGGAGAAAGGAAAAAAGAGAGAGGAAGGCAAAAGGAGAAAGGAAAAAAGAGAGAGGAAGGCAAAAGAAAAAGACTGTGATTCATTGATTAATCAAGGATTACAAGAGAGTTTATAAAAGAAAAGAAATGTAAAAAAAAAACAGTTACAGCAGAAAAACTGTTATGAATGGTAAAATAGGATTTGGGAGGACAATGCTTACCTAAAGAAAAACGAAGAGGCAAAATTTGATTGTGGCATATGGAAGAGTTACTCTTCTTCGACACAAGAAAAAACGCAGAAGGGTGGAGGGCATATAGGTCAGCTCCCTATTTTCAAAAATTAACCACTTTCTTAAGGGTTTTTTTATTCAATAATTAATTTTTATATGTGGGACAAAGGATTTTTTATTTTTGTTTTATTGAATTATATTATCAGAATTCTTTTCTAAGTACCTTTTTTAATTTTTATTCACTAACTAATTCCTATGTGTCGGTCCAAGCTTCACTTGCATATCCTAAGGAATTTAGCCACCGACAGTAAGCATTTTATCTTGTTGTTGCCCTGTCTTGGGTTTTTTGTGTTGTGTGTTTCTTGCTTTTTTTATCTTCCCAAATTGTGATCGAGTGGGTGCGTGTGAGTTTGTGTGCTTCTTCACACCATCATTTCTCAAAGCAATTAAAGAAAATAAAGAAGAGAGTTTTAGAAGTACAATGAAAGAACCCTTTAAGGAATTTATACATTTGAAATGCCTCAACCACGATTCTGTGAAATTCTAGCATCTGAGGTATTACATTTTTTGCTTTGCTTTTCATGCATATATAATTTTGTCAGTTATATCAATGTATGTTCTTATCAAGTTGTGATTATTCACGTGGATCATTTTGAAAGATGAGTCTATTCTACCAACTTCATAATCATGCGACCTAATATATTGAATCAATATGGTGTCGTACTTGATGATTTTGACTCGAAAGCCATGCTTGACAGAATGATGAGTGATTTCATGCTTGACACACTCCCATTCAGCTTTATACAAATAGAAAGTGTAAATATAAAAATGGAGTTAATGCAATGATAGGAGTGAACAAAATTGCTCATTCTTTTAACATCTGGTGTATCAGGTTGTGTATAAAATCAAACATTAAATAACAACTATCTAATCTATCTGGTCTTGCGTGCTTTAGCCAACTTTTTCTTTCTTTTCTTAAGAGCCTTAGGAACTTTAGTTTTCCGTGCTTCTCTTTTCTCCTCTTTCACCTTCTCATTATCTTTCCTTTTCCTAGCCTCTGTTCTAGCAGTTTTTTTAACTGCAGGATCCACGTCTTCACTTTCGCTATCTTGGTCCTCGTCAGATTGAACCTCAGCATCATCCTCTGAGTTGTTAGATTTATCTTCAGAAATGAATGGTGAATCTTTTGTGGCACTTGATTTCTGCTGTGAAGACTGAGTTAGTGACAGATCATGTTTAAGCCCAGTAATGGTCAGGTAGCATAAATCTTTAGTGTCCTTCCAACTTGTTATCCGTTGTACATCCTCCTGAGCATTCTCAACATCATCAAGTGTCTTTGGAATGAAAGACTGTAACAAGAGTTTAAGAAATTAAACATGTAAGAACAGAAAAATCCAATGTCCTTGTAAAAATAAGAAAGGAAATTAAGGATAAATAATACGACCCCAAAGTGTCAAGACATAAATTCAAATATGATACTTCAACAACTAAAAAATAAAATTGCATAACAAGGCAAGTTACCTGCACAAATACAGAGTCTGCAATCTCATCCTCTACAGATGCATCTCCTCTTGCCAAGATTTTTCGTTGCATCTAGAGATATTTCAAAAACCATTTAAGGTCTCTTTGAAGTTGGTCAGTAATCATAAGCCATAATATAACAAAGCCAAATACCTCTTCTAAGTAACTATCCACAGCATCATCAGCTATTGTTGCGTCAACAATAAAATCAAACAATTCTCTTATCGTCATGACCGCAACACCATGCTTTCTAAAGAAATCCTGCAGGCCACAAAGTCACTCAATCACACCCTTCACATTCCCTCGCTGATTAAGGAAGTGGACAAGGAATTTATAACATAGCCTTCCCGCAACTTGTCTAAAGATAAAGCAGCATCTTTAAGACGAGGGGCAGCCCAACCAGATTTTCCTTCAAAAAACAACAAAACCAGAGAATTTAAATAAAATTGTATTTGTATTTATTTTTTCTAACCTAAACTGTAGTCTGCATTAGAATCTGATGATATATGCTGTAGCAAGAAATTGAAATTTCTATGATCCGTGACAATAATTTTTTAGTGCTGAGGTAACTACAAGTAGTTATACCTTCAATACTAGTACAAAGAAACAAGTAAACTCTTCATTACACTTTTCATTCATTCTTCCATTTTATATTTTTTTATCAGCAGTATACAATTATACAATGATATTCCATATATTCAATGATAGAGTAATAGAAAATTGAGAGCAACAGATCACATATAAACAACTAATCACATTGATCACAGTAACATCAGATTATATCCTTCAAATTCAGAACAAAAGTAATACCTATAAACTCCATAACCAGAACATGTAGTCGCCGAAGATATGCTCTAGGATACCTAATTCCTGCTGCCTTAAGCCTGCAATCCAATATAAACAGGGTAAAAGAAAGAAACAGTCCAAGTAAGCATGTAATCATACTTTTGTTTCTCTTAATTGGAAAGACACAACTGAACAAACCCACAAGCACCCAAAGAGGAACACTTCAACAGAAAAAGAAAAGGTACTGCATGCTAAGATTGATGCACAAAACATTGCATCTTCAGCACACATTAAAACTTGATAGACAAATACATAGTTCACAAAAAGCATTTTCACCTAAATAAATGACTACACAAGTTCCTTGTGAGTACAAGCCATCATAGAATACATCTAAAGTCCATAGTACTTAAAATCATAACTTACAAATAAGAGGGTTAAGTAACAATAACCCCAATGACGTATTCATTATCTCTTCAAGTATTCCTCCTTCCCTTGTTATCTTAAGGGTCTTGTTTACTACATTGTATTGTACTGCTTTTGATCTTGGATATAAGCAAAATAGAAAATCTAATTCATACTGATTTAAAATGTTAGTAGCTTTGAATTATACTAAACTTATTTAAAAAATAACAATTGTTCCTAATTTACCCTTCCTTAATCATTGGAAGCAAACATTTCAATTAAATAAAGGGCCTTTTAGAGATAGTTTAATTAAATAGAATAAAATTAGTTGAGATTTGCTTATCCTCAGAGGCTGGATGGAGTACTTTGATTCTTACAAGAATTTTAGAAGAAGAGAAAGAAAAACAATTGTGAACCTCATAAGATTCCTCATTTCTTTCTCTGCCCATTTTTATACCATCTCCCTGGGATTATGCTTGCTTTATCCATTACTAAACCGGATGTCTCCTTGCCTATGTCTGTCTCTATCCCTGATATTATAAGATCACAGAAAACAATTTGTAAAATAAAATAACTTTGAAAATGTTTCAAGGCAGTGTAGAAGAAATATATTACAAGCTGCATTTTTGCTGTGTGTATGTAATGAATAAATTAAGAAAACATCCATCCAGAAAGTATCAATAATCGCTTGCCCAGAGCTTTCTATAATTAAGAATCCAAAGAACTCGATACTTCTTCATCATAACAGTATTGTTATCTACAAATTTGTAAGAAAATATTCGATAAATCATATTGAACTTTTTAATAATGTTGCTGCAAAATTTAATTCGTAAGAAAAAATTATACTATATACTATACACGTAAGTAAATTGGGAAATAATTATAATATCTTTTTTGTTAATAATTTTACATAAGAAATGGGACGTGACAACGCATATGAAGTTCTTGTATCTGTCGAACGTCTGTTACACTCCTTGTTATGTGTGACCGATTGATATAGGGGTGACCTGTAGAATACACTCCGACACTCTGAGGTCTATGATAATTCAATTATGAGTCAAAAGTGACGTCTTACCTTGACATTAATCCTCTATTTATAGAGTTTATAAGAATCTAACCAATTAATTTACCTATTATTAATGCAAACATTAACCACTCATAAGTAGGCATTGTAACATTAATTGCGCTTTAACTTCACTCAACTACTGTCGGGATCGAGCGACTATGTGCTATATTGCACGTCTATTTGCCACTATATCCGATCGGTCAACTATCAGGTCATAGCAACATAGGCCCCCTAAGCCATAGCAAGATCTTAGATATTGCGTAGGGTTTTGCAAGTCTCACCGATCGGCTTAGGATTCTTTAACCTCTGAGGTTATGTCAGTTCACCAAACATCATGTCCCTTCAGGATCTGCAAAATGGCGAAAAGAACAAAAGTCAAAGAGTCGTGACTGTGAAAAAGGGCGTGAAAAGGTAGAAAATGTAACGTCACGACGTTTCAACTGTCAGATCTTTTCCCTTTGGACGTCCTAGATTGGTTTGACGAACCGCCTTTACCATATATAAACAGTGGTAGGGTCATCTCTCATTTTCCCTTTCAAAAGCTTTAAACCTTCTGTTTCCAGGTAAATCATGTCTTCTCCAGATGCATCTAAGTCCTCCAGGAGAGAAGGCGAGGGGTATGTTGATGATGTTGCTAGTTCTCCTTCTTCAGTTCGCTCCTCCAATTCCACCAATAAGAGAAATCCTCTTGCCGGCAATCAGGCCGATTCCCCAACCACTGCAAACTCCTCTCGCTTACTTGAAGACAGTGACTACGAGGAGGTGGGAATAAACGTGGATTGCACTAGTGGCATGGGAGGTGTAGAGGTTGGGTCGACGTTGTCGGTTACGACTGGGCTCTTCACGGGGTGAAGCTTTACACTCCCTCCTTCGTTACAGTCACTCACTAAAGGAGCTAGTCAGTAGGGTTAGCCTTGTGAAGGCGGCCGACAATGCCGATTTCTTTAAGTTGGCACTTTGTCAGTTAAACGAACGGGCGTGCCACGATCGGGAAGGGTATGCTTGAGATTTCTTCTATGCATATTCAACCTTGTTCTGCGACCTCAAAGTCCTCCTGCCCTTTTGAAGCTTTCAAATGGGCGTTCTGAGATAACTCAATGTGGCTCCCACCCAACTTCATTCGAACGATTGGGTTTTATGCAAGCCTTCTCAGTCGTATGTGTTGCTCTTGCTCTTATTCCCACTCCCGCTTCATTTCTTTATTTTTTTTTGGGTCATGTAGCACCCAACCAACCTTGGGTTTCCTTCATCTCAATTAAGGAGAGACGACTTTTTACGCTGTTCAACACGTCGTACAAAGATTTCAAGGGAAACTTCCTCAAGGTCGTTCCTTTGAAGGTCGGTTATGTCATTTCTATTTTCCAGACGACCAACCTACGTTTCCCTTCTATTGGACCGACCATCTTAAGAAAGTGATTTCCTAGCTCAAGTCTTCAATGTCGTCGGAAGAGCTGGAGTTAATCAGCCAGCTTAACCAACTACCCTTCAAGTCCTCTTCCCGAAGACTCATAGGCTTCCTGGACTCTAAGGGTCTTCACAATAAAGTGTTCGGTAAGCTACTTTTAATGCCTTATACTGAGCAGTCATTTGTAACTTATCTAAATTTCTTTTTTTTTGCAGATTACTTGACCATGATGGACCCTGCAAAGAGCAACACCTTTGCCCGAATGCTTGCCCGCCGAGGGGGGGGGGGGGGGGCTTGAAGAAGTCTGGCGAGTGGTGTTCCACCCGAGCTCTCATTACTCCTCCCCTCCCCAAGCCTGCTGCGCAAGCTCAACTGGCCTCACTCAATCGGTGCAGGCTCAACCAGTCGCCCCTGAGGTCCAAACCGCAGCTTCCACCCGATCGATCGTTGCTGCTAAGAAGGTCGAGGTCATTCGTATTTCTTCTGATCCTACTCAGAAGAAGAAGAGGAAGGCTACTCAGGAGCCTTTAATGTCCTCCAAGCGTAGCAAAAGAGTACTTCCCGAATGTCCTCCCCTCTCTAGGCCGCTCAACCCAAGCATATGGGTAGCCCGGAGAATTCACTTTGACCTTTTCTCTGAAGAAAAGGGTTTTGTCAAGGGGATGACTGAAGAAGAGGCTTCCAACATGGCCTTTGAGCTTGTTACTCGGTCGACCATGTGCGTGGCTTATGCCGCTGAGAATAAGGCAGCCACCTCTATCGAGCTTCAAGTCCTTCAGGAAAAATTTGATGAGGTTGTTAAGTCCCACAAGGAGCTCACCCTTCTGTTGGCTGAGGTCGAGAAGATGTCTGAGGATGACAAGGGTAAGGCTAAGATTTTTCTTCCCAAGTCCCGTGCCTCCATGCGTCAGTTGCAACGGTATAATGATGACCTGAAGTTGGACCTTCTATGTTTCACTGAGAAGAATAAGGAGTTGACCATTGAGAGGGGCATCCTTCTCATCAAGCGGAATTCTCTGCGCGACAAGGTGCAGAAGATGGAAGAGGAAAACAAGTTCTTGGGCGAGGAGGTGATCAATGAGCATGTCCTTGATCGCCTAATGTAACTTACTCTACTAAGTGCCACTTGATGATCCTTGCCTCGACGCCATGAAGGTTGTTGTCTCTGTCGAACGTTTGCTACGCTCCTGCTTTGTGTGACCGATTTGTGTATGGGGTGACCTACAGAATACACTCTGACGCTCAAGTTAGAATCTTTCTATGAAGTCTATGATAATTCAATTATGAGTCAAAAGTGACGTCTTATCTCGACATTAATTTTCTATTTATAAAGTTTATAAGAATCTGACCAATTAATTTACCTCTTAATGATCATTAATGCAAACCTTAATCACTCATCAGTAATCGTTGTAACATTAATTGCACTTTAACTTTACTTAACTGCTATCGAGACCGAGCGGCTGTGTGCTATCTTGCATATCCGTTTTTCGTTCGGGTCCTTTTTTCAATTTGACACCGTATCGGACCGGTCAGCTATGAGACCATCTTAACACATGAAAATCTACACATATTTCGTGCGCAATGTTTTCTTATCATAAAATCTACAAATATGTCCTGCTAATTATATTTTATATGAAAAGTCAAATGAATTTCTTGCCAATATTTCTTAGTTTTTAGTGGCATGGTTAAAGAAAAGAAAAAACTGAGATTTAACAAAAGAGACTGGAAAAGTTAATACTTCAACTTAAGAAACCAACAATATTTAAAATAATTTTGAAGACCAAAATGGTAAAATAGGTGTATTATGAGCAGTTAAAATATATCTAAATTTACTATTTTTATGTTAGGATTCATCTAAGTATAAAAAATCATTATTTCACTAATATTAAAATATTTTACAGATTTTAATAAGTAAACTTATATTACGCCACTACGTCTCGCTCGAAATGATGAGTAAATATTTTATTTAAAATACATAACGTTTATTTGTTATTGAAGAAAAAATAAAGCAAACAAACTTTTATAATACATAAAAAGTTACATCATAAAGAAAAACTGATGGAATAGTATTAAGAGGGACTAAAATAGTATAATGTTAAATTTAAAGAAAAAATATTTAAAAAAAGTTAGGATTGACAAAATAATATATATATATATATATATATATATATATATATATATATATATATATATATATATTAATTAGGACTTGTAGCATAATTAATTTTTTTAAAAAAAATCATATTATGTTCATTGGAAGCTTCGATTCTAACCACATTTTGTTCTTTCCTTTGTTCGTGTCCCATTCCGTTGATATATAATAGGTTTAATGTCTCAATAGGTTCTTATTTTTGTTCAGAATTTGAAATAGGTTCCTTTATTTTTTGGCGTCCAATTGGGTCCTTATTTTTGTTAATTTGATGCAAATAAATCCTTTCCGTCAATTTCATCAAACGGCGTTAACGAATGTGTGACGTGGCCAGACATTAAACCTATATAATAAAGTATCAAATATCTTTGTAGTTCTTTTCAATCTTATTATTTTATCTATTTGATTATATTTTTTCGTTGGATGTTCTTCAACCTCTCCAGCTCGAACAATAGATTTTTTACTTTAAAGTTGTAATCTCATCAATAGAAAAATATCTAATTATTCATCGAAATAAGAAAATACAAAAATTGCAGTATGAAAATTTTATCAAAGCAATGTTTTTTTTTCTATATGTATCGCCAAGACATGATGAACAAGGACATGATCGTATCCAAAATTCCAAATATGAACATGCAATTCAGTTCAAAATTTAGAGAAATAATTTGTCAGTTATAATAATTCTTCAAAATTAGAATAAAATTACGAATCTGTTTAGGTAGATTTTTTTAAACACCTTTACTAGAAAAAAGAAATAAAAATTGAAATATTTTTATTTTAATTTAACTTATAAAAGACTTAGAAAATTATATTCTAAAAAGGTAATAAGATTTTTATTAATTAATTTTAGGTTTAATGTCTCGGTAAGTCTCTATTTTAGTCCAGAATCTCAAATAAGTCTCTCTTTTTTTCGGCATCTCAATTGAGTCATTTTTTTGTAAAATTGTAGTAATTAGAGGTCTATCGTCAAATTGGACAAACTGTCGTTTAAGTTTGGGTTACATGGTATTAAATGTGTATTCATTAATCTCACATGGCATTAAAAACGAGTTTTGTTTTAAAGATTTGGATTGCACAAATGTTGAATCAGATTTAAGGAAGGGTAAAGTGGGACAAATGTAAAAGTTTAACTGCAGCCTCATGTAATCCATAAATGCAAATGAGATTTGGAAAAAAAAATTGGGACTCTATATTATTAAGGTTTGTGTGAGAGAAAAGAAAGCATTCTTTCTTCGATTCGAAGCTTCGATTCATTGGGTTGGAAGCCATGGATAATGAAATGCAACATGAATACACTTTGCAGAACCACCATTTCAAGACACGAAACCCAAATTATAACCATCAATCTGTAGAAAAAACAGATGAATCAAATTCCTAATTCCAATTTTTAAAAAAAATCATAATTTGAAAGGCAACCAAGAATGCAGTCGATTCCGCTACCATCGCATGTTGCTTCGGAGGAGGAAGCCTTCGCGATCCCCACCACCCACGAGAACGACCACTGAGATGCCAAAACGAACCCTCCGTGCGAGAATGACCAGCAACCGAGGAAAGGAAAATAAGCCTCCTCTTTTGTGAAACACAACCCAAACCGAAACGGAAGAACAAAACCTCCTCCATTGCCCTGCAAAAATTTGAAACCAAAGCTTGAAATGGGACATATATCAGTGCTTCTCTCCCTTTAAGACGAAGCAGAAAAGGAAAAAAAGAAAGGGAGCCTCCCTCCTTGCACCACGAATCGGACCGGCCAACGTCCTCGTTCAGTCGCCGCGACCTCGCTGCACCATCGATTTGTTATCGTCGCGCCTCCGCTGCGCTTCCACAAGGTCTCTGCCTCTCCTCGAAAACACAGAATTTTCTCGCCCCCAACGTTGAGTCTGTTCGCGTGAAAAGAGAAAGGGAAGAAGCTTCAAGCTTCTGGAGTTTTGCGTTCAACTGGAACAAAGAAGAGATGGAGAAAGAGTTTTCCCTTACGCAACCTCAGGGGGCTGCACTTAAATTTTTACATTTTCCCCACTTTGCCCTTCCCTAAATCTGATTCAACATCTCTAGCAATCCAAATTTTTAAAACAAAACTCATTTTTAATGCCACGTGAGATTAATTAATACACTTTTCATGCCACGTAACCCAAACTTAAATGATCGTTTGTCCAATTTGACGGCAGACCTCTAATTGTTTCAATTTTACAAAAAAAAGGACTCAATTGAGACGCCAAAAAAAAGAGGGACCTATTTGAGATTCTAGACTAAAATAGGGACCTACCGAGACATTAAACCTTAATTTTAACTTGCTTTATTCTCTAATTTACAAAGTTACCTAAATATATTTAACTTACGATAACAAATTCTTAAGTGCTGTCAAAATTGGTCATTCGGCCCGACTCACCACGGGGTTGGTCATTTAGTGAGTCAATCCAACCCGGCTCATTTATTAGCGAGTCAGAAAAATTCGGACCCGGCTCGACCCACTATGTGTTGGTGGGTTAATCGGGTTGACTCACTGACTCACTTAATTACAATTTTTTTAAATAAAAAAATTACAAACTTTTTGTAATTCAAATCTAAACAAATTTCACTCTCAAAATGATGTTAAACTCAAGACAATTCAAAATAGAAAAAAGTACAATATAATTCACGTATAATGAGTGAGATGGTATTTTCTAGGGTTTCATAAGATAATCAATTAATAAAATAAAATTAGGAGGGTTTGTGAGCCAATCCAGCTCACCACGGATTCAATCCGGATGAGCCGCGTTAAAAATTGACCCACATAAAAAAAGTATATTTTTTTTAAATCCAACCCGGTCTGAACCCTTGATGAGCCGAATTAACCACGGATTTTAATCCATTTTCACATCTCTATTCTTAATAATTATATATATATATTATATTCTAAGTTAATAAATATATAAACTGATTAAGTTGATATATATAAGAAAAACAATGAGATTAATAGAAGAAAAATATTACAAATATAATAAAGAAAAATAAATTGTGATAATTTTATATAAAATATTTCAAAATAAATGTTATTTAAGATTTTCCTTGTTTAAGGAAAATAAAAACGAGAAGCTTCTTCAGTCATTCAAGCATAAATTGCATGTAAAATTTGCCAAAACTCATAATTAGCCTAAATTGTTCGTTTATTATAGAAGAAATGTAATTAAGCTGACACTGTATATGTTGCTCTATTGCATCTCTATAGGAAATGGTTTTGCTAATAAATTTACCACAGAATGAGTTTCTGCAAATATAATTTATTTCAGTTCAACTTTGGAAATTATTATTAGTTATTATATGATATTATGATTTATTAAATAATCTATCTATTGTAAGGACTTGGATATGAGTCAGCAAAAAGGGATGACAAATGGCAAAAGATGAGAGGTTGAGTACTTTAAAATAAAATTTGCATTGGTTTTGAAACGTTGATTTTTAACTCATTCCTCTTTTCTGAGAAACCATTTCTTTCCCTGCAAGCTCTCTCCTCCTCCTATATCTTCTCCCTTTCCATTCTTCACACTGAACCATTAAATTCTTGATTAGGTGCTGCCCCAACAATCACAAAGTAACGGGTCTTGCTCTTAGTCAATCAATTTCTCCAATCATAACCGGTAAGAAAACCCTTTTCTCATGTGCCCTAGGGTTGTAAGCATGCGATTGAACTTGTTGCATGCAACCCATTTCGTTTTCTTCCATAATCTAGCTTCTATTTGGTTCTAAGATTCGTTTTCCATCATCAATTGATGATTTATAGGTGATTCTAACATTTTGGGAGTGCAAGCAAGTGGTCTAGGGTTCCTACTTGAGCTTGGTTGTCTACACTAAAGGTAAGGGGAGCTAGTTCTACTCTTGATTTTACTGTGTGGAGTGAATGCATGATAAAATTTGTAGTGGTATGTTGTGGAAGCATGAACTTGGTTCTAGTTAAACTTGAAATGCATGTAAGGAAGTGTGTGTTATGTGAATTTGGTGATTGATGTCTATAAACTGTTTGGAATGACTTAGAATGATGGAATTGTATATGTTGGAACTGTTTTGGCATGAAAATTTTGTGGTAGTGCTGTTAGAAAGGAAATCAAGTGTCTTTAGGGTCAATTTTAGGCCATTTTAGAGGAAGTGAGGTAGTGATTTTGAGCAAATGAGGTCTGCAGCGTTATTGGACTGTTGGGACAGTTTTATCCACTGTATTGTGACTTGTTTGAGTCACTAAGTTGGTCAAAATTAGTGCAAAGAGGTAAGATCGGGTTTTGGGTCTCTAAGTTGGGAAAATTTGGTGTTTTAGAGTTAGAAAGGAAGGGTGGTGGTCAAATTTAGAGTTAGGCATTCTTGGTGGTCCTAGTCAGTTTAGGTAACTTAGGTAAGTCATGTGTGACTTAGTAGGCATGTTTAAATGGTTAAAAACCAACTCCAAGTTGTAGAATTGAATTTAGACCTCTAGGTTGATAAAATTGAAGTTGTAGAACCTAAATCAATGCTTAAACACTTTATAATAATGTTAGAAAGGATTAGAATTGTTTAGGTAAGTTTAATTTAGCATGAAAGTTGATTTATGAGTGGTAGAAGTTCACAAATATGATTAGAATTGGTAAAAGGGAGTTAGAGTTGCTCAATGATGCAGAAAAATCTGCAGAATTTAGCTTCCTCTGCAGACAAAATTCGCATAGCGCACAGGGGGGGGGGGGTTGCGCTGAGCGAATTATGTGTGACGGATTGAGTGTTTTCGATGTTTTTGATGTTTTGGGAGTTTCGGACGTCCATTTTAGACGTTCTTTAGTTCGTTCTGGGGGTTTTTGACCCTTCCGGAGCCGGTGAGGGTCTCCAAGCTGTTTAAATTACTTAAGTATTGATAATTAAAAGTCCTAAAGAAATTTGTGTTAATAAGTGATGGTTTTGTGAAAGTATGTAATGTATGAGTTGTTTTATGACATGGTTGATGTTGTATGATGGTGTATGGGTTTGGTATAAGACAATATAGTAAGAATGCACTTGAATGACTATGAAATTTTATGTTTGATGAATCAAAGTGGTTTATGAGGTACATTATTGATCCAAGAGGAATATCATGTGATTTAAAGTGGTCGGATTGAATATGAAATTAAGATCTCTCGGTAGGATCAGTTAGTGTATTGAATGAATGTGAGAGGCTTCCATATGGGGGGTTATCCCTAACCCTCCAAGGGTCTTTCATTCTCACTTAGAGAGAATTGACGCGTATGGTGGGAGTAGTGGGAGGTCCTAAGGTAGGCTATCACTGAAGGTCTATTCCGCGGTAACGGACTAGCCTTGTGTATGGTCGGGTGGAACCCCTCGGCAATGGCTTTGCAAAGCAGTAGGGGTCATCACAAGTGCACAACCCGCCCCAGCTCTACATACATTCTATGTCTGGACGTGTCTACGAGTCTTAACATGATAGGATACTTGCTTTAATGAGTTTTGTGAAATAATATTTATGTTTATGATGACTTACATGTTTATGTGTGTATGGACGTTCTTGGAAATGCTAGATTGAATTGAAATTATCTGTATGTTTGTTTGAGACCTAGCTCACCCTTGCATTGTATGTGTTGCATGTGTTTGTCTTCTCCCTTGCGATGATCATCCAATCCTTTGGATGTGAGCAGTAGGTGATGATGTACCATTTGAGCAAGCTTTGGAGGTTGAAGAAGACCCAGTCCCTAGTACTTAGGCCTTCTACTAGCTCTTAGTTGATTAGCTTGTTATTTTGAAAAACTCCTAGCTTTTATTTTATATAGTTCGACACTTTTGGAAAACTTTTTAGGTCTCTTTAAAATTTCAATAGCCTTGTATTTTGGAGAACTTTGGAAACTTGTACTCAAGTTTGATTTTCGTTTTAATTCTCTCTATCTTTTGGGATGACTGTATACATATTTAAATACTATTATCTCTATCTCTCAACGACTTTTACATATTATAATAACTGAATCCTATTATATTATATGTGTATATGATATTTTGGGATGTCACATCTATTCGTTATTTATTTGTCATCTTATTCTTAAGGAAATTTATTAGGTCAAATATGTTTTTTTTTAATTATTTTTAAAAAATTTATTTTATTCTTAAACTAAATTATGTATTATTTCATCTATGTATTCTTATGAAAATTATCACTATACATGAAAATTTTATCATATGATAAAATAAATTGTATAATGTACAAATATAATTTCTACTTGCTATTATGAAAAAAAAATTACATTACTTTTATAATAAATAAAATAGGTATATAATTTAATTTAAAAACAAAACTTAATCTTTAAATATAATGTAAGACAAAAAAACCCATTTAACCTTAAATTCATCCCTTACAAAATATAGAAAGAATATTTGATCAAACACATTCGTTTGATTTGATAGATGGATACATTATTTATTATCAATATCTAATAAATTCTCCTAGACCAAATTTAATTTAATCATTTTTTTTCAATTAGATATTTCTTCCTCTTTTTCCAATAGTACATTTTCAAATTTTGTTTTACAAAATATATTTTTGAAAACTTAATATATATATATATATATATATATATATATATATATATATATATATAGTGTATATATAATTTGAAGAAAAATTACTTTTGTTTTATAAATATTATTTTTATATAGTGATTGGATATACGTAAAATAATTGTTAATAAATGAATTATATTTTATAAATAAATTGAATTAAATTAAATTTTTAATGAATTAAAATATATTAATAATTTTGTAAAAGTTAATTATATTTTTAGTTTCTAAATTTTTAAACAAAATTAATTTTCATCCCTTTCATAACTTTTATACTAATTTTATTTCCACGCTTTATGAATAGATATATAATATCATTGCTTGAAAATTTAGGAAATTAAAAATATAAATAACTATTTTTTTAACTAATACATTATAATCTCAAATAAAGTTTATCCTATTTTATCCACCTTATTAATATATGATGAAAAGTAGGAACCCAAGTATTACACAAATATTTTAGGCAGAAATAGAGAAGAGACAATGTACATAGTTTTTCATATTCACTTCAAATGCTTTCAAGTAGGTAAAGGGTCCACTAGTTATTCTTGTTTATGTATATACATTTTCTCCTTTAGTTTCTTTTCCCAAAAAGTTAGTGAGGGATGAAAGGAAACATTCAATATTTTATTTTTCTCATTTCATGTGTTAATAATAATTACAATATTCACGTCAATTTATTGCTGAAATTGTATGAAATACATAAGGTTTAGTTTTCTGTCTTTGTGAACAAAAGGAGAAGTTAGTGGGCACCTCGTTTTCATGGGAATGAATTATCATAATGGATCCATTCAAGTGTGAACCAAATTATTCAATTTTCTTAACTCTGCCACTATAATAACTCTTGAGGGTTCACTAACTCCCAACAATTTTCTTAACTAATTAACATCTCAAAGTTTGGAGAATGATTATATTTTTGGACTGTTCTCAATCAAGTCAATTTTGATTCAAATTATTCAATAAATCACATAAAAAATTATCCGTCAATAAATAAATCCATCGATCATTAATTAAGTTTAATATTAATCAATTTAAAAGTAAAATGTGATTACTTACTATTAAATTGTAACTATATCAATGGTAATCAAAACTTCACTCTAAAATTTATAAATACATATTTAAAGTATTGAAATTGGTGATTTTACATTTAGGGTTAAATATGTTTTTAGTCCCTAAACTATCACGCGATTTTAGGTTTAGTCCTTATTCGAAAGTTTTGTTCCTTTTAGTCTTTTTAGTTTTGAAACTCTTGTTTTTAGTCCTTAAAATTGAACGACGTTAAATTTTCTTTGATGTGGCAAATAGTGAGTCACGTGTTATGCCACCTTCCCTCGTTATTGTGTGCCACGTTGTTTATCTTTTTCTTTATATCCTCTTGCGACTCCATAGTCACTTCCACCTTCACGTCCTTCATCTCCATCCCCAACTCCGCTTATCCGCTCCTCCGCCGACGACACCTTCTCTGCATATGCTATTGGAAGAAGAAGAGAAGACGCGAGTAGAAAGACAAAAAGGTTCCTAAGTAGCGAGTAGAAAAAGAAAACAGAAGCAAAGAAAACTTAAAACCTACCTTTGAGCTCGCCATAACACTGACTTGATCTAGTTCTTTCAAAGTTATTCATCTATTTAAATTGTCGCCACCCAGATGCAGCTCCCAGCTTGGTTTATGTTTCTCTTTTTATTCAGAACTCCATACCAGATTGTTGCTTTTCCTTTGTCAGATACACTTGATGAGCCAGCACTACTAGTGTTCCGGGGAAGTCAAAGAAATCCAATTTTTGAAATCTTCAAGATTCTGGTAAGCATATTAACAAAAACCGAGACAAATTCTATGGAGTTTCAGTCATGGATGCATTTAAAAAGGATACGCAATTCAAAACCTGAACAAAAATCTAAACTCAAGATTCAATAAGAATATCATAACAATTTCAAGAAGCTTAGAACAAAAACTGTGGGGTTGGGAACAAAATGCGAGTGGACTCGTCTTGACAAAATGAATGATGTATATGAATGTGAGAATGGAAATGTTATTGGGATGATCGAGCAGGGAAGAGAAGAGAAGATATTGTCAGAACTCAAAATCCTAACTACCACCGCTCGGTCTCAGTCATGCATCGCTCGGTCTCGGTCATGCCTCCGCTCGGTTGTCAGGACTCAATCCACCCACCACTTCACCACCCGCTCGGTCTCGATCATGCCTCACTGGAAATGCATCCTAATAGTAAAGGCTTCATTCAGGATGAACAACTTAATGCAATTGAAGTTTTCAAAATAAAAACACAACAGGTAGTCTCGTTGAACCGAACCCAGACCCTCTTCCACAAACCCCTAATAAATAATCTCAAAGAAGAAAAATAGCGGCACCAAGAGACCCCTAACTGCTGAAGTTGCTGGTGCAGTTTCTGATGTCGTTTTCCTCTCCCTTATCACCGTTTTGTTCCGCATGAAACGCAGAAAGAACGTCTCTGTCAAAAGGACCTACCGAGAAACCTCCAATCTCACCTCCAATGGAAGTCTCATTCACCATCTCATCGAACAAGTTTCTTCCTTCTCCCGTTTTCCTCGCTTTATTCCCTCACTGTTTCTTGATCTGTTAATTGCGTCAGTTGGTTGTGATTGTGAATGTAACACTCCATTGATTACTGGCTCTGGGCGGATCTCATCATAAGCACCCCAATCTCGAAGAGGCTCTTGAATAGTGTCATCAGGATTCACTAGAAGGAGGCAATCACTTTTCCCCAATTAAAAAATAAAATAAATTAAGAACCCTAATATGATTTCAGAAACCAAAACGTAGTTGGACAGTAACTTGCATCAGACGTGGCTCGCCGTTTGCCATGTTAAAGAAAAGTTAACGTTGTTCAATTTTAAGGACTAAACATAAGAGTTTCAAAACTAAAAGAATTAAAATGAATAAAACTTTTGAATAGGAACTAAACCCAAAATCGCATGATAAATTAGAGACTAAAAATATATTTAACCCTTACATTTATTACGTTATTATTTTCTTCAAATAGTTTGAATAAACTATTAAACTTATAATTCAGACTTCAAAATAATTTCTAAACCTTGACATCGAGTATATATGTGAAAACAGAAACTAATTTTTAATCATTGTATATAGAGAATAAATAACTAACTACATCAAAAAAGAAAAATTGATAATAGGAATAGATATAATTTTACTATATGATCTCAGTCATTCCATTAATGGATTACTTTTATATACTGTTTAACTATATTTTTGTAGATGTTTTTTTTTCTTAATAATGTGGTTATGTTCATGTAACATAAATGTTTCACTGTTTTGTTACTTAAAAAACAATTTTTTATTTTAAAATTTTAAATTTGATCTCTTATTCTCTCGTTATATATCCGTTAGTTTTTAGTGGCATGGTTAAAGAAAAGAAAAAACTGAGATTTAACAAAAGAGACTTTGAAAAGGTAATACTTGAACTTTAAGGAACCAAAATATTTAAAATAATTTTGAAGACCAAAATGGAAAAATAAGTATATCATAAGCAGCTAAACTATATTTAAATTTTCATTTTTATGTTAAGATTCATCTAAGTATAAAAAATCATTATTTTACTAATATTAAAATATTTTACAGATTTCAATAAGTAAACTTATATTACCACTACGTCTCGCTCGAAATGATGAGTCAATATTTTATTTAAAAATTATAAATATCACACAATACTAAATAAATAACGTTTATTTGTTATTGAAGAAAAAATAAAGCAAACAAATTTTATATTAGATAGAAAGTTACATCATAAAGAAAAACTGATGGAATAGTATTAAGAGGGACTAAAATAGTAAAATGTTAAATTTAAAGAAAAAACATTTAAAAAAGTTAGGATGACAAAATAATATATATATATATATATATATATATATATATATATATATATATATATATATATTAATTAGGACTTGTAGCATAATTATTTTTTTTAAAAAAAAATCATATTATGTTCATTCGAAGCTTCGACTTTAACCACATTTTGTTCTTTCCTTTGTTCGTGTCCCATTCAGTTAATAAAATATCAAATATCTCTGTTGTTCTTTTCACTCTTATTATTTTATTTATTTGATTATTTTTTTCGTTGGATGTTCTTCCACCTCTCCAGTTCAGCAATAGATTTTTTTTACTTCAAAATTGTAATCTCATCATTAGAAAGATATCTAATTATTCATCGAAATAGGAAAATACAAAAATTGCAGTATGACAATTTTAACAAAGCAATTTTTTAAAATTTTCTATATGTATCGCCAAGACATGATCAACAGGGACATGATCGGTCGTATCCAAAATTCCAAATATGAACATGCAATTCTGTTAAATACTTAGAGAAATAATTTGTCAGTTATAATAATTCTACCGAATTAGAATAAAATTAGGAATCCTGTTTAGGTAGAATTTTGTTTTAAACACCTTTAGTAGAAAAAAGAAATAAAAATTGATTTTTTTTAGGGTTAAATATGTTTTTAGTCCCTAAACTATTGGCCGTTTCTGGTTTTCGTCCCTCTTCCAAACTAAGGTACAATTTGGTCCTCAATATTTAAAAAACGTTCGTTTTAGTCGAAAAAACGAACGTTTTGAGGACTAAAACGAGGACTAAAAACAAAATTTTGAGGACTAAAACGAACGTTTTTCTAAAGAATGAGGACCAAATTGTACCTTAGTTTGGAAGAGGGACGAAAACCAGAAACGGTCAATAGTTTAGGGACTAAAAACATATTTAACCCTTTTTTTTAATTTAACTAATAAAAGAGTTAAAAATTTATATTCTAAAAAGGTAATAAGATTTTTATTAATTAATTTTAACTCGCTTTATTCTCTAATTTACAAAGTTACCTAAATATATTTAACCTAAGATGACAAATTCTTAATAATATATTAGCTAAGCACGAGTGCGATTGAGCATGTCCGTATTTCTAAAATATTTATATTATATTCTAAGTTAATAAAATATATAAATTGATTAAGTTGATATATATAAAAAAAACAATTAGAGTAATATAAGAAAAAAAATTACAAATATAATAAAGAAAAAAAAATTGTGATAATTTTATATAAAATATTTCAAAATAAATGTTATTTATAAAAAATATGTTATTAAATATATTTTTTAAAAAATCAATTAATAATTCTGTTATAAAAGATAACATTGAAAAAAAATTGTATATACAAAAAAGAAAATGTATTATCTTTATATATTGGTATAGATAATTATTTCACACAAAAAAAAGTGTTTTGAAATAGTTCATAATTTACTTATCACAAATACTACAAAAAAAAAACGTGATGTAACCACAAATGTGAAAAAGTAAAAAGTAACAATGAGACAAATGCTTGATGGGGAGAAATAACAACACTGCCAACCAATATATAATAACTTTACAAATCATATAAGAATTTCATTTGATATCTAACCTAAATTCTCTGTCGATCAAAATTACATACTCGTTAGAAGGGTAGCCGAAGAATGTCATATTGAGTCAATGATAAAAGAAAACATATATATGATAAAGTTGATCTACTAAATCCATTCCATTTCATAATCTTTTGTATAAAAATTTAAATTAAACGGCAATCCCTACAAGGACTAATTTGTTAACCAGAAAAATAAAAAATATACGTAGAGTCAGAAGAAAAAAATACAATAATTTTTAGGTAATATAAAATCATATCAAAGCAGTTTTTTATGTGGGAAAAATATACATCTGAATTATCTCTCTTTTTCGTTTGTTTATTGTTAGTGGTGGATGTGACAAGGAAAAAGCAAATAAGTGTGTGATTGTTTAGGGTTGGAGTGGTCCCATTTGTCATCTTCCACTGTGAAATACATACAGTTCCATCTTTATGGGCATGTTAATGATGTTTCCTTCCAAGTTCAGATATTTGTTTTATTTAATATATTTATGTCCTTTCATGAATCTGAATTTCAGTACTAAAGTATAATGGAGTGAAGTACTTTCCCTTTCCTTGAATAAGAAAAAAAAAAGAGAAAACAGGAAGATACTCACTTGGATCATGAGAGCAAGATACTTTACTTTGATCATGGAACCAACAACTATTTATGTTTGTTGGTTGCATTGGATAGAATTGAAGTACAACGTCTGAAGCTGTTGGGTCATGGTACTTGTTCATATTCAGAAACTCAACAAATTTCGCTCATTCTATGTATCTTTCTACCTACTTTCTCATGCCAAATTATATCTATATACTTTATATTAATTTCATTTTCTAAATCTCATATATATATAACCATTCCAATAGTTATTGTTAGATTTTCAGTGTATAAATGTCAAATTTGTAAAAATCAATATTTTTTGGATAGTTCAATCAATCATTAATTGTGGGTTTTTTTTTAAAAACAATATTGAGATAATATGACAAGGTGAGTGTGAAATTTGTGCCATAATTTATTTGTATAAAATTTTTTAGAGGTGGAAAGATTAATATTGTAACATCCCAAAATATATAGTATAGATTATATTAAAGAGAAGCTACATGCATGATAAAATAGTACAATTATCCATCTAAGTATAAAGTGATATCTTTAGAGTCATCCAAAATAACTATAAATTTAAAACTTTATAAACAGACTGAAGACTATTCAAAACTATACACAAGGCTCTACTGAACCAAATCAACTACTCAGCAGCATCACCTCCATCCAATGCTTGCTCCAGAGAAACCTCTTCTTCCGCTGCTCACATCTAAAGGATGGTCATTGCAGAAGAAGAACAACAGAACATACAAAATACAAGCACACAACATGGTAAGCTAGTTTAAATAAAGATTAATCACACATCGAATTAGTTAACTTCATACAAGCATATTATTCATTCACATCACTTAAACCATTCACACATAACACCACACTGACTTTGACTGTCCGGACTTAAAATGATTGCTGAGCTATGGCGGGTTGTGCACTCGTGGTGGCTTCTACTGCTTTGCAAAGTCGTTGCCAATGGGTTTCACCCTACCACACTCACGAGGTTAGTCCGTTATCACTCACCTTGGGCCATACTGGAAGCACCCAAGACTAGGACCTCCTGCTACTCCTCACGACATGGATCAATCCTCTCTACTTGAGAATGAAAGACCATTGGAGTTTTAGGATAACCCCCAAGACTAAGCTCCTGCATCCATTCTAAACTTACTTGAATCTCAACTAGAGATTTCACTTTGAATCACAACATAGGGCACCACCATGTCTCCTCTCCTTGAGGATCATGGAATTACGTCCATTAACCATACTTGAACTTTATACTTTGAAATACAACATACATCAATACCCACAGATATTACATGATACAACTTCAACTTACTTCATACAATACTCAATGTTTCATTTAAAACAACATAATATCACAAAAGAAATTGAACTAAGACTGAACTCCTCGCACAACGCACACCTTCGCATAGTGAAGCCATAAGCTTCTCGCACAGCGACCTAACTCGCCTTGCGAAATCCTTAGACAGAGACCAACTACTCTTAACCACTCGCATAGCGACTAAACTCGCTATGCGAATAAACTGTGAAAAGTATCAGACCCTAACCCCTCGCATAGCGTCCTAAATCGCTATGCGAGAACCTCAGACAGAGACTCAGACTTCCTAAACCCTCGTAGAGCGAGACCTACTCGTTGTTCGAATAAAATGAATATTGGTTCCAGACCCCAACCAGTCGCATAGCGATTTGATTCGCTATGCGGATTGACAAACAGAGAGCAACCCTCTCACTTCACTCACACAGCGCACCCATCGCTATGCGAGTGCCTTGGCAGAGAGCACCTCGCCAAGGTGACTCGCTATGCGAATCCATTCGCACAGCGAGTCTGCATAATCAGCAGAACGAAATTCTGCAGAATTATTCAACTCAACCCCTCATTACCAATTCCACTCAACTTTGCCAACTTCTAACCCTCCTAATATGTTGTATATACTTAATTAGACTTGACTAAATGATCCTAGACCTTCCTAACCTCAATCTAAAGTGTTTATGCATCAAATCTCACTCTAAAACCTCAATTTCATCAACTTAGAGACCCAAATCCTAATGTACCACTTTGAACCTAATTTTAACCAATTTGATGACTTAAACCAGTCACATATGACCTGTCTAAACTACCCCAGCAGCCTCTAACAGTACTGGACCTCTAATACTCAAATTCACTACCTCACTTCCTCTAAATACACTAAACAAGCTCAAATCACTTCACATATCACTTGATCACCACTATAACAGATTTCACACATGAAACTACCTCTAACACAACCAATCACAACAGTTCAATTTATCCAAACAGATCTCATCATCATCATACTAAATTTCACATATTACACCCTTCAATACATAACATTTCCTTTTCTCTACAAACTCAGAATTGTACCTCCAACAACAAACTCAATCCACATTCAGCATATATATATATATATATATATATATATATATATATATATATATATATATATATCATTCATACAATTAAATTAAAACAGTAGTTAGCTCCCCTTATCTCAGAGACGGACAAATCAGCTCACATATACCCCAACCGTACCTTGCACCGCAAGGGAACTCAATAGAAACCTACAACTCACCAATTGGTGATAGAGAACAACAATTAAAATCTAAATTGAGCTGAAAATTAAAGAAGGAAACCGCAAGACACATGCAACAGTACTACGTTGCATGATCCAGAATCAAGAACAAGAGAAGAAAAGGGCAAACAACTTACCAGCTGGAATCATAGAATTGATCGGTCAAGATCGAAGCTCTCAACGTCAAGATCACCTAGGCACCTTCTGATCGTCAAACAGAAAACTCAGCAGAGAGAGGTTGTAGAGAGAAGTCAGAGAACTCTGAGGAATAAAGTTCTAGAGAGATGAAGTATTCTTAGAATAATAAGAAGTGTTTATAAACTTCAATTTATATTATAAAATTATTTTAAAGTAAAATAATATGTCTCATTATTTTAACACACCTATATGTTCTATAACATTCTATTTTTCAGGTCTTTATAAATATATATTTAAATTTTTATAGAAGTTAAAGTTAAAGAGTTAAAGATAAGAACGTGGGAAATCTATTAAAGAAGATAATATTTTGAATAAGATAATTAAACGATTAACTCTAATATCGTCATCTAAATTAATTTAAGGTTGGAATAGTAAATATTTTATACTTATATGTGACATATTTCTTTTTAATGAATACTTTTCTATCTTTAAAAATGTTATCTTAAAATTTAAAATTTTCACGTCCAACTTAATTCTCTACAATTTTTATTTTAAAATACAAAAGTAAAATTCATTAACAAAAATAAGAAGTAGTCAACAAGTCGTAACTTAGAAACATTCTCGCAACATCATCTTTATCTTATTGCGAAAAACATATATAATTCCACACAACTATTATATAAGATGAGAAGTATATCTAATTTGCATATATTGTCACCATTCAATATAAAATTACCAATTTTTACAAGTTTTTTTAAGATGAAAATGATACATGGTATTCATATTCCACCTAATAGATACACTAAATAGCACAACCTAATCAAATTTGTTAAGATTTTTTTATTATAGAACAATTTAAACGTACCTCTGTTCCAATAATATATATATATATATATATATATATATATATATATATATATATATATATATTATAATTAATTTTTTTAATTTAGTATTATGGTTATTATATAGTTGAGACAAATATTATTATTATTGTTATTATATACTTAAGGTAAATATTATTTTTTAATCAAAGACTCATTATCCATGTTGATCTTATAAATACAACTTTTAAGAAATATCCACTTCATAATTTATCATACTTATATTTATAAAGATCATAAACTCTCATATTGATTTGAATGATGGAGAGCCTTTTATATGTGGATCTTTCTCCCTCTTAAAAGATCAAAGAATTTCATTTTAACCAACAAACCCTTTTGATTATGATTTTATCACATATTCACAATCCATACTCAAAATCCTCCTAAAATATATATAATGGCATGTTGACATCCTTAAGCATTATTGTGACTTTGCAACACCATATTATATGATTAATCAACCAACCAAAAGTAGTTATATTGAATCTTCTCCCACCACTTGCCAAAAAAATTTCTGGATTTAGTTAGAAAGAGTACATAGATATGTCATACTTCAAAATGTTTAATAACTCACATATTTAACTGTCATAATTATATGATGTCACCATCCATTTAGCTTAGTGTAATGTACTTAGGGAACATTTAAAAGGATTTGTAAAGTGATTTATGATGTGTTTATAAACCACGTCTTAATACCAAACTAAGTTTTTTCTAAAGATTTATCTCAATAAGTTTGATCATCAAACTTATGATATATCTTCTACGTAACAAGTTTGTATTAAAATTTTCATCCAACAAAAATTATAATTTTCTATTTTGAAGCAATTGACAGAAGGAATCTTTGGTACCATATATAGTGGTGAAAGATCTTAAAACGAGTTTGAAAAATCTGAAAAGTATTTTAAAGAGTGTCGTGTTGGAAGAAGTGGATATCGTTTTCAAAAAACAGTGTTGAGTATTATTGACACTGAAGTTTAATTAATTTTCTGGAGAAAGTATCTATTCTCTTGCCTAATTAATGGTTCATGTCTTTTCTCATAAACTATATTATTCTATTTTCCTTGAGCTAAGTGCTGCTGTTTGTATTTTTCTCCTACATAATGCTTTCTTCTCTTTTCTTTGTCACATGACACATTGAGAACCTCACACACAAGTCCATGATTTGGTCAACTAGGGGTTGGTGGAATGGGAACACATAGGGGTGTTAGACTTCATTTTATATTATCTTTCAATACAAAATTTTACTTTTTTTTAATTAAAATCTTATTTTAATATATTATGTCACTTTTGTTTTCAGCATATGATTAAAATCTAATAATAAAAATTAAATAATTTTATATATTAAAAAATGTTTTTAATGTACCTTTAGAAATAATTAAATAATAATTATTCTCAATTATTTCATTCAGTGTTATAATTATAATACTCCATAAAACATAAACTATTTTCAATATTTACAATATTTTTAATTTCTCACTCGAAAACTTGAATGAAAAAAAAAATAAACCATTCATGTTCTTAGAATTCGTCAATTTGACTTTTAATAAAATAAATACATATAAATCTAACTTGTATATACAAATTAAACAATATAAAACAAGCTCCAATTAATTGCGTAGTGTTTTCGTTAACATTTTTATTCATTAAAATGTATTTTCTGTATAATGAATTTAGTTATGTGTATTATTGTATTAGTTTTTTATATTTATCTGCATTTCAACAATATCTCTTGATGTGCTTGCAATTTTAAAAATATCACTGAACTGAAAGAAACCTAACGGCGACAATTCAAATGTATTTAAATTAGATCGTTATCATAGATTTTTTTTTTCTTTTAAATATAATGAAACGTAACCATAATTAAAACAAATATATAATTTTAAAAAGCGTGTGAAACTGAAGATAGTCCAAATCAACCATTGGCATAAAAAAAATCCGAGAATTAATATTCATCAATGTAATTGAAATAACATAACACTAATTTTCGCAATTAACACTATTTAATAAAAAATAATGTTAATCTATCAAAAAGATACACAAATAATTATTCTCTAGTAACAAAAATGTTAAATCACATCATGGAAATCAAATCAACATTTTCTTACTCTGTCTCCCCTTTATCCGAAAAGTGTTAGAACCTGAAATGGAAGAATATATAACTCAATTTTGGAAATTGAAAATATTGAATTAGTATTTCTCAGTCTCTGCTTTACGTTACAGATTAATACATTATAATTATAACATGTTAATTAAAAATTATGGCAATAGTACGTTAGATTAAAAGTAATTAGTAGAATATTAAATTGATTGACTTTAGTGGCAAATTGTGATAATAAAAAATGTGCAATTAAGACACATAGTCATAGTGATGATAAGCATTGAAGATATGAAAAATTTATTTAATTTTATATAAATCTGATATGGGAATATGAACACCATTAACTCCTCAACGGCGTTGCAATATGAACACCATTTATTTTTAAGTTCATATAGGGTTGTGTTACTGTAAAAACAAACTTTATATTTAATAAATATAATTATTTTAAAAACGATAAGTAATAGAAACTTGGATCTTAAATTTCTATATTTAATTTCTTAAAATTAAATTAATTATACACGTAATTTTCCTATGCATGAAAGAAGAGTAACACGTGAATGTTGTCTTAAAAAATTACGTGAATAACATCATTAGTTTCCTTAATGAGTGAGATTATGAAAATCTTCTAGTGCTTTAATTATTTTTCACTTCCAAAAAAGAAAAAAAGAAAAGAAATAGGGAAGTATATGGAAGTAAGTAACATAATTTGGTGGCTTTGTTGTTATTTTTTCCTTACACACAAAGATAATATCAGTCATACAATGGAGAAAGTGAAAGAATGAGGGGAAAACCACATAAGACTAACGTATAACATAACCTTATTTTTAGTCACTTAATTGTTATTAAGAATTTCATTACTTTTTAATTTATTGAATTAATAATTTCTGTCAATAATAATCAATAGTTTACCAAATATTGAACAGATACATAATCTCTTATGACATTTTCAACCATAAATGAAAGTAATATATTATCAAATTATTTTATATTAATTATAGCTTTTTAAAAATATAACTCTTATGATGGAATAAAATACATTGAGATCGAGACTTAAAGAATCAATGAAGTTGTTCTCAATGTTTCTTCTTTTTCTTTTTTTTTTCTTTATTCCCACTGTTTAATTAATTATTTGAAATACCTTACATGCATATATTTTATTCTTATCATCCAAAACATAGATTACACTAAATATCTATATGAGGAATTTATATACTTTTTCGCAAATCACATTAATTTAAAATATTTCAAACATATTAAAAATGCAAGATTTATGTGTTGGCTCACAAACGATTTTCTATTTCAAATTAATTATGAAGAATATAAATAAAGAACAAAAATAAAGAATAATAAAGATGTAATCCATACATTTTTTCTTAAAATATTTGATTATTAAATACATTATCTTTATTTTTAATTAGTTTGTTATTATTTTTTATTTGTATTTTAAATTTAGTTTATATATTTTTTTATTCAAATAATAAATTAATTAAAAATAAAAGATAAAAATAATATATCTATTTTTAATTATATTTTACATAAATCTAATTATATTTTACATAAATCTTTTTACATTTTACATATTTTACATAATATCATAATTTTGTCAAGAAATATAAACGTCAATATTAATTATTAAAAGAATAAAAATTAATATTGTGCTAAAGTTGAATATATAAAATAAATAGTTTTAAAAAAACTAAAGTTACAGTGATATTTAAACACATTACTATGTTAAAATTAACAATTTATTTATAAATAGTAACAACGGAAGGTGCATTTAGTGTATGTTAAGTCATATTCTTAAAAAGGATTTGTTGGATATCAGAATGATTTTCCAAGAAAGATGTAACAAGAGGAATCGACAGAACATCAAATCTTGTACTCCTTAAGCTTAAACAAGTTTGAGAATTGTCAGATCTTCAAAATCCAGTGCTGTTCTTTCTTTCGTAGTTTTTTTTACCGTTAAGATCTTTTGCCGCCGAAAAATTGACAGCCAATCTCAACCGTCTGATCAACAAATCCCCAACTTCTGTGATGGTCCACCTCCTGCAGTGGACCCCACCTGCACCGTTCTGATTCCGAAGTAAGAAAATAAGAGAGTTTTTTCTCTCTCTCTATCTCTCTCTACTCTCTCTGTATGCTCTTGTCTGTTCCCCCACCACCATCCTTTGAGTCACACCAAAGCCACTGTGATTCCATTCCATCTCTTTTCTTTTCCTCTGAATACCTCTAAAGTTTCCATTTTTCTGACATGGGTATCTCTTTTTTTCTGTGTTTATCTTAGTTTTTCTCTTCTCTTGTCTCTTTCGACTTGTCAAGTGTGGACTTTGTCTGGGGTGCCATCATGCGTTTGGGTTGAAGAATCTGTGAACTGGCGGTGTTCTATATGCTGTGCTGCTGCTTCTGTTGCTATTCGTGCTTCTAGCTTGAGGGTTTTGTTTATTGTGGTTGCATCTTTTTGCGCGTGCGTGCGTGTTTGTGTGGATTGGTTATTGGGTTGGAGATGTTGGGTTCAGGTACCAATTTGGTGACCACGGTCATTGGGTTTGGCATGAGTGCCACTTTCATTGTGTTTGTCTGCACCAGAATCATATGCGGAAGGCTAAGAGGAGGTGTTGAATCTCGGGTGGTGTATCAGATTGAATCAAGAATTGATATAGAACAGGTAAGTTCGGTTGTTCCTTTTTCTTTCTTCCCCTTTTCCTGTTTTTGCCTCTGAACTGGGCTTGATTTTGGGTGATTTGTTCAATTTCTATGAAACTTCTATCAATATTGTAATCTCTGTTTTATTTTAGTCATGACTCATATGCTATTTTTCTGATCCGGTACTTAGTGTACGAGGAATGAGGATTGCTGCAATTTTCTGTGGTTCTTTCTAATATTTGATTCTGATGCAAATGCTGCATTCTATTTCTAAAAAGTAAATCTGTGGCTTGGCTGTAAGCTTTTAATCAGATGTTGGGAATTGGGCATTTGTATCTATGAATGTGTATATTTCCCCTTAAATTAATTGCCATTGGTCATGATAAGATACCAAGATTTATGCAGATGTTCTAATCCAATTCGTAATCAAGACTTTTTCAATGTAAATAACAAAAACAACTTCAAAGCCTTATCTTCCTTGGTGGGGTCGGGTAAATACATCACACGACACATTGAGCTGGGTCAAAAACCAAATCTTTAGAAGTATTAACACTGCATTAGGGTTCCTATGCAGCTGTTCTAACTCATTAGACACTATTTGAGTCTTCCAACACGTTTCTTCCGGGTAACAACTTAGCATTAGCAAAAATCTGTCACGAACTCGTTAGTGATCCATGTTTGATATGCTGCAAGGTTTATGTTATTTCAAGTTCATGAATAGAATGTTTCTATACCCTCCAAATAATGGTGGATCACGAGAGATTGCACTGTCTAATTTGTAATTTTTAGTTTGTCATCATTCTATACTGTGAACGTTGGTTGCTTTAGATTTTAATTTTTCATTGTTTACTGATAGCCAGAACATCATGTTAATGACCCTGAATCAGAACCTGTTCTGCTTGATGCAATCCCTACTTTGAAGTTCAACCAAGAGGCTTTCAGTTCCCTTGAACACACACAGTTAAGTTTTAGTCTCTCAATTGTAGGTCACAGAGAAGAAGTTCCTCATGTTTTCCTTGACAGAAGATTTCAAACTGTTACAGTAATTTCTTACTGCATAGAATTGTTCATAGCACATGATATACAAACAACTTTGATAGATTATCAAGCTCATGCAAGGAGGAGATAGATATATAACTTTGTTTGCTTCTGCAGGTGTGTAATATGTTTGGCAGATTACAAAGAAAGAGAAATCTTGCGTATCATGCCCAAATGTGGCCACACTTTTCATCTTTCTTGCATTGATATATGGCTGAGAAAACAATCTACCTGCCCAGTATGCCGTCTGCCATTGAAGAACTCTTCTGAAACAAAACATGTAAGACCTGTGACGTTTACCATGAGCCAATCTCTTGACGAGTCTCACACATCAGAAAGGAGTGAAAATGCAGAGAGACATGATGAACAACCTACTCCTACTGCAGCCAGTAACTCTTTACAACCAACTTCAGGTGAAGAAGGAGCAAGGCAATGATCTAAGAAGAGAAGATTGAAAAATTTCTGCTTTTGTAGAGGGATGCTTCTAATTATAGATTGGATTCAAATTCTTTGTCTGTGATATGGCCTTCGTATTTAATCTCTCGGTGGTGTAAATATGCTTCCATTTGTAGCATATGAAGGCCTAGTTTTTGGTGGAATCTTTGGCATACCATGCTTAAGTTCTTTTCTCCATCGTATCACTCAATCAAGCATACTTCTCTTATAATGGTTAACCGATTAAACAAATGTTTGATTACATATTAGTGCCAGCTATTGAGGGTCTATTTTTAATAGTATTTATGGCAGAAAGATTTTTACCAAATATATCTTGAAAACGGCCAGTGGTCCCCTGGAACTACTAATAACAATAACTGCACATATAAAATTATATCAGATATATGTGTAAATCTAACACATTGAAATATTATAAAGAATTCAAAGAGAAAAGTCTTGTTCTTCTCATAAAATATGTGTGTAGCAGGATAGGTTCTATAAGTAATGTTCAAGCGAGAGCAAAACGAATATGCAAAACTTGAAGACCTGCAATTTAGGAACATATGTTAAATCTGTAAATTAAATTGCGAAAATAACTTATTGCTGTTAAAGAGGATATGTTATGATCAGTTTTTCAGGATATCTTGTACAGATTAGAAATAAGATACAATCCATTATTTGTATATATTTATAATTTTTCTGATGTAAGTTGTACATAAAATGTCATTAATAATTGAAAACTTGTCTACTATTTATGTACTAATAGAGAATCAATTAATCTAGAAAGGCATCAAAACCAAATTTCCTGACATGTTTGCACATGCCAGGTCATCTTGCAAGTTGTAACTATGATATCTAGCATGTGCACTTTGTTACCTCACACTTGTTTTTGTAGGAAAATGAGCAACCTAGTGGATTTAGATCAATGTACTATTTTCATGTGAAAGTGTTGGTGGTTGGATGCATATATGCTCCATCATAAGATAAGATGATGTTGTTAAGAAATATAAGTAAGTATAAGTCTCTCACATTGAATAAAAATAAAATAAAATAAAATAATATATAAAAAATTCATAAATCTATTATCTTAATAATTTAGATTGAAAGTGATGTGAAATTTTTTATACAGATTTAGTTTAAGTCTTATTAATATAGTGTCTTTTAGTAAAAAAAAAATTTTGAAATTATTATCAATATTATCATACATTAATCCTCTCAAAAGATGTGTCTCATGCTTAAATATGCTTTAAAACATTTCATAAAGGTGAATTCTAAGTTTGGATTGTAGTGCAAAATTGAAAGGAATAATGAAAAGTAAAGGAAGTGGTTTCATAGTATGAGAGTTGAGAAGAATTACAAGTAAAGGAATGAATAAAAAGAGAAGTACTAAAGGACCATATATAGATTCAAACATAGAAACCTTCTTGTTTAGAAGAAATTATATTTGTAGTACTTTAACTAATAATAGAAAAATAAGGGAATCCCAGAAAGTGACTAATTCCGATATTATTTTTATTGAAGCATCCTTTGATGTTGAATTGTAATAGGATCCAATGCATTATTTTTAGTAAGAAAAGCTGGTGGCTTCATCTTCGACATAAATACAGTTTTTGATAAATGGTAAGAATCTTGTTCAAGTTTTAAAGAAAATATGCAGCAAATAAAAATTGAATGATTTCTTGGGCCTTATTTTCAATTTCTGGATTTTCTGCAACATTCATATTTCATAACTTAGTCAGACTGGAAACTGCTTTGAGGGACATTACTTTGAAATAAAACCAAAATGAATTACAGTAATTAAACATCATAGTTATCTTTATCTTGCAACATATGAATTCCTTTGAATCCATCAACTCTTTTTTGTTCATGATGGATAAAATCTTCACCTAATTCTATTTCTTAACCCATAATTAAGTAATAATAATTTTTTATGTAAATTGAAAATCTCCATCATTTTGATTGGTTTTTAGTAACTATTGGTTCCTCTTCTCTATCAGTAAACCAACCTACTCTTAAACCTGGCAAAGCAATCAATGTATAATAATGTTTCAAAACTCCCACCATATTAGTTTATGGCTGTGGTTAATAATTCACATATGTGTATAAAAGTATTGTTAAACTAAAAGATAAAAAAATAAAATTGAATAACATAAAAAATCTTTATAAAAAATAATATATATATATATATATATATGAATGAAAATACTAACTTAAAATATAATAAATTTACATCCTTACACTTTTCTTTAATTTGACTTATAAGAGGAAAACACAACTTTAACTCATTATGTTCTCATATTCAATACAAATATATATATATATATATATATATATATATATATATATATATATATATATATATAGTAAAGATATATTTTATTTTGTTAACTAAAATAAATTTAATGAAAATAGATGCACTTAAAATTCTATACAGGTACTCAAATTTGTATATATTTTTATTTGATTTTTCAGATACCATTGTCTCTGTCACATATATTATATTAATCTCATATCTCAGTCTAGAATATATTATAATATTTTAAATTTTTAAAAAATACAAATACATGTGTATGTTTTTGCTAATATATATATATATATATATATATATATATATATATAACTTATTCAATCTATATTTTTTAAATTTTCCAAAATTTAAAATAATATCAATTTAATTTTACTATCAAATTATTTAATACGGACTAGAGATAACAGATCAATTTAAAAATTAAAATATTTAGTTGCACATTTAACAATTCAAAGGTCAAATTAAATAAAATATATAACTAAAACATAAATTAAACCATAATTTAAATATTTAAATAAAAGCTCACTAAAGCAATCCAATGGGCCACAGGAGACATGTTGAACTAATTTATATATTAAATAAAACGCATTTTAAATAAATAATTCAATGGACAAAATAATTAAAAAGATAAGACAGAAACATGATTTCATTGTATGAATTTATGGGTGCAACCCAATGGGCCATAGAAGAGACATGGTGAACTAAAATGAAAAACCAAACTAAAAGCTTTTATTTTATTATATTATTTAATATATATATATATATATATATATATATATAATATTTATAAAAAAACACTGACACATAATTAACCTTCTGTTGAAACAAATTAGTCTTTCGAGAAGTTAGTTGAACTGTTATAATCAATATATTATTATTTTATTTCTTCTTTTTCCTATAAGTATATAATTTCAGTTTGTTTCTCTATAAATTTTTATATTTTATATTTTATAATTTAAAATATAAATTTTACATCTAAACTATATAATTTGAAACATATTTTTTATTTTATATTTTAAAATGTATAATTTTAAAATATATAATCTAAATTTTATTTTTTATTTTTTATTTTACATATAAAAATATATATTTCTAAATACATAATTTTATAGGAATGTAGGTTAAAATGACGAAACTGAACAAAAAAAGTTTCTATTTGACGTAAACGTTAAATATTTACGGACCTAAATATATTTAGATAGATTCCACTAAATCTATAGCTAAAAATGATTATTAACAAATTGTTTTTATAAAAACAGCTTATTTTTTATTCTCTGCAACATACTTTAAAAAACAATGTCTTCCTGCATTTTTTAAAAATAGTTTCTGCAGCAATTTATTTTATAAATTACTTTAAATAATTTATAAATAATATTTTCTAATGAATTTTTGTTTCTACTTTTTCAAAAAAATTAATCAAACATGTTAAAAGAATACAGTGACTTTTTTCTGTAATTGTTTTTTGTTATGGACTCAAATAAGAGTAAAAAAACATTTTTCCCACTTTTTATGAGGTGAAAAGAGTAAAATAGTTGGTGAGAATAGTATAAACTAAGATGTTACAAGAAGAGTTTGAATTAGGTAAAAAAAATAAAGTAATTGTACACCTGACTGCAACAACCAACAACCAATAATGTCAGTAACGCCCCCAATAAACAATACAAAAACATCCTCAACTTCTGTTATTTACACTCTCTACGCATAAATCATAAATCACGACTAGCACTTTCTCATTCACTTTCAAACACACACTCAATTTTTGTACTTGTGTTCCATCTAACACCCAGAAGCAAAATTTCAATCTTTCAATGGAAGAGGCACCTCCATCAATCCAAGACCTCGTTTTGTCGCTTCAACAAGCCACTTTAATGGCCAAGCAGTTACCATCATCATCCGCCGCCAACCCAACCCATCTCCACCAAATCCACTCTTCCCTCCACCAAGCTCACCGCCACCTCTCCTCCTTCCTCTCCACCCTCCAGCTGCCGCCAACGTATGCCGCCGAGTCCTCCGCCACCGTAGACCCGATGCAGGTGGAGGACGGTGGCGATGGTGAAGGTGATGATGAAGAGACCACTTCAAAGTGCACCACCATTGACTTGGTTGAAGAGAAAATGAGGCAGTGTTTCATCAAGAACAAACGCCCCAAACGGCCTCTGTCACCGTCTGCAGCGGCAGCCTTGGAGGAGAAGGGGGTTCCAGGTTATGCATATGTGGGGCGGATCAGGGACTATGATCCTAATGATATGAAGTTGAGGTCGTTGGACCTTTTGTATCAGTTTCATGCGTGATGTGGTGTGTCAAATGTGATAATGATGTTGCTAAATTTTCTTAGTTGATTTTGTTACGCTTATAGAAATTTAGTTTTCTTTTGGGATGATTGGTTTTGCTGATGAACAAGGAATGGATGATTTGGGTTGTATAGTTAGTTCAGTCCAGTAATTAATCTATTTAATGTTAGTGTTAGTTCTTTGCAGATTTTCTCTGATTTCATACTATACTGTCTTTCTCTGTTTGCTTATAAAGAAAATAGAATTGAGTAACCCAACAATTGCCATATGGATTTGTCACTATTAGTAGTTAACATTATGGGAAAATTACACAATTGCAATTGTGTTGAGGTTTGGACACTTCAAAAGCCTTGACATTGTGGTTAGTCTAGCCATATTCATAATATTCAAATCATAAAACGTGTGCTCATTGTCCGTTCAAGACGTGACAAACATTTGTTTCAGCTTCAAGAATAGACTGCTCTTCATTTACAATGTAGGCTGATTGATTCAATCCAGTTACATAACCTCTCTGGCAGTTAAACTTACAAACTGTGTATTGCACAAGGGAGTTTACTCTATTTGTATTCATAGAACAAGTTCAGCGCAAATATTTTTCAGAGATGAACACATGCCCCTGCTTGAAACCTTGGTAGTTGGAAGGAGAAAACTGTTGGGAATTAAATATATCGCCAATTTGAGATGCCACTTCATAGTTTCTCCTTGAAAAGTTGGTTCTCTATTTGAATCGAATGTATACCTGCAACAAAGAGCTTTATGAATACGTGAATCTCTAGGGGCTTCTGCTTGAGGTTGCTCTTCAAATCCATAGTAACCCAGATTGCTACTCCTTGGCAATCAAGTTATGCAACTTAACAAAATCATCCAATGCTAGTTCCTCAGGTCTTGACTGTAAACATCAGAAGTTCAGATGGGTTAGCACAATCCTTAGAAAACAAAATACCAGAAATGATGAAGTTTACCAAGAGCAAAGAAACAAAAACAAAAAAGAGTAGTTGCACACACTGATCACTTACAGTAGCTAGAAGACCTATGCTTGTTAAAGCTTCTTCGATCTCAAGGGATGTGCATATGTGCTGAAGTGACTTGCGCAGCATCTTACGCTTCTCATTGAATGCTGAATTAACCTACAAATATATAGCACTGAAGTTTCATTGAAATGGTGCAAGAGGTCTGTACGTTAGGACGAAACATTAGCAAATTGGTATCATCAGTTGCTCATATTACAGTGTGACGAGACTTTAACTGAAATTAAAGTTGAAGATCCTTGCAAACTCAATGCATGACAGCATATGCTGGGGAATGGAATACCATTGAAAAGAAGCTTTTAGTGGAAGAAACATGGGGATATTCTGACGGTAGCTTCAGCTTGAATGAGACAACAGCTGCGTCAACCTACACATTTATGAAAATGAGTCATTGATGATTTATAAATTAAGATCTCGCAGGCATATTTAAATATCATATCACTTACGTTAGGCTGAGGGAAAAAATTGGTTCTTGGGACTTTAAATTTGTACTCCGGCTCTGAAAAGGAAAGTCCGATCTTACGCATAAAATTAACCAAAATTGTGGGCAATGGATAACAAAGTCTCTAGTTGCATCTTGATGTACAAGCTATTCCTTAAGAAACCACATCCAAAAAAGTAATACCAATATTTTTACAAGCACTTTCTTGATTTACAGCTCCTTGTGTTATAAATGCCAACACAGGTTAAGGACAAGTCTGAGAGTTAAATATTTTCTATTAATGGATCAGTTTTACAGGTTTTGTTTGATATAGTGTGTGAAAATTTATGATCCTTGAATGTAAAAGAATGGCTTAATAAAGATTTACACTATTTGTTGAATATATACCTGAATAGAAATTGACAAATACATTGATAGGACGGTACTCAGGGGTGCGGAGTGATGACACTACCAAGCGGACAGCAGTCTCCTCCTGTAATGATTTGATCTGGTTAGTAAGAGCTGTTATTGAATGAAGTTTCCTTTAATATTGGAAGTAAATTGAACCCTTGTCATTTTTCGAACGGGTGTTAGTTTTAAATATAAAGGATTTTTAAACCTTAAAGGGGAGGTTGGTAGAAACTAGCTCAAAACACTCCCACTTGATATGAATGTAATGTACTATCTTATGCAGATACTGATATAAGATATTTCAATATATGTGGAGAGGATTTACTACAGAAGAAAAAAAACTAAAACAGAGGGTATTCAAGAGACTGCTCTCTCCCCCAACCTTCTCCGCATTTCTGCTCACCCCTCTATCTTCCTCCCTCTCATTTATATCCATAAAGGTCAAACTTTCCCTCTCAATTACCCTTGATTGCTTCATTATCTGTATCGACTATTCCTTCCCTCAGAGACCTAGATCCTTTGCACTTTCTCCTAATATACCCTTAGCGATTGGTGGTTTCGTCACAGAGGTTCATTACACTTGGCTCCCATCCGCATGAGGTATGGGGAAGGTGAGATATATTGTTAGGGTATAAGGTGGGAGGTAATGATAAAGGTTGGGAGGTAATGAGAAGGAGAAGAAAGGTAGGAGGGAAGTGAGGCCGAACGGTATTGACCGTAAAGGCCGAACGGTGGAAGGCATTGAGAGGTAAGGCCGAACGGTGGACAAGGGGGAATGGTCAAACCGAACGATGGACAAAAGGCGAGCGACCAGGCTGAACGGTGACAATAGGGGCGACCAGGCCGAACGGTGGGAGGCAGGAAGCGAACAGGCCGAACGGTGGGAGGCAAGGAGCAACCAGGCCGAACGGTGGGAGGCAGGGAGCGACCAGGCCGAATGGTGGGAGGCAGGGAGCGACTAGGCCGAATAGTGGGAGGCAGGGAGCGACCAAGCCGAATGGTGGGAAGCAGGGAAGGACCTGAGCTGAACGGTTGAAGAATCACCATCTTAACTGCGCAGCGGTTAGGGGGGGCGAGAGCTAATTACAGTAAAAGGAGCCACAATAGGAGAGAATATTCAGTATAAGTTAATTAGAATAAATAAATATATATATCCTAGGAAATATTCAATATAAGATATTTATAATTAAGGATATATGCTAGGATAATATACGAGGGGATATTCATATTAAATATAGAGATATTTATATTAAATGGAGATATATTCTAGGGAAATATTTAGTAAGAGATGGGGCGGGAAATAATTAGTATAAATAAAGCTAGAGTCTAGGGTTAAGGGTATGCTTTTGATTTGTGAGTTTTTGTAAGAGAGGTTATGCTCTCAGAGGTAACTGACGGAGATCCTGCTCCCAGTTATTGTTTATTTTCTTGATTCAGTATTCTTATTCAATAAAAGAGGTTTATTCAATTATTTTTCATTGTTCTTTGTCTGTGAGAGTATGTGGGAAGGCATTCTAGTTACGTTCCATACTCGGATACGTAACATATATTTAACTATAGTCCCCGTTTGTAATAAAAAAAGAGAGGCTATTTCTGTGACTAGACACTCAAACAATAGATCACAAGGCTACAATCTTATTTTATGCCAAGGTCTACACTTTGAACACAAGAAATATTACTTCAAAAAAAAGAAGGAAATGTAGGGAAAATATAACGTGGCCTTTGGATATCTATATAACTTGGGTTCTTTAGTATCCAAAATAAGTGTCACTAAAGGTCAGCTCTTTTGCAATCTCAGCCAGTTCTTGCCAACACAGATTTGGTCATTTCATAAACAATTTGGCCTTACCATCAAATTTCTATAATTTCTTTCCCCTATTCTACGTAGTTATGCCTCAAGCTGATAATACTGATCAAGATGCAAAAACAATGAACATTGGAAGCACTTGAACTTCAGATCAAGTGATTGGTGAGTAGGAGTTGAGTGATAGGAACTAAAACATTAGAGGTTAGTAGTTAATGAGAAAAACTAAAATCCAGACAATAAATTATAGACACTAGAGAGCTATCAATTCGAACCTGGAGCAATAGAACCACTTCTGAGAAAATGTCACCCATCGGAAGAAATAATTTGATCACATCTGTACTGATATTAAAGGGAATGTTAGCAACCACCTGCAAACAATATATCATAACAGGCCAATTCAGGACTTGCATTATTTTTCTTGCATATTCTTGGAAACTTTAGCAGCAGAACGGAACACCATAACTTCATGGTTATTATATAGCTGCCTAATTTAGGACCCTGAAGTTAAGCTTCCAAATGAATTCATATAGGCTTATAATATTAGTAGTGGAAGATTCACAACAATCACACATATATATAAAGCGCTAAAAAAAGTTATTTGACCCATTACACCCACGAATTACCCTTTCTACCCATACAAAGTGAAAACTATGATTTCTAATTCTTACAGTGATGAGTGGAGCAGAATGGTAAGTTCAATTCCTTTGTTAACAGCAATATTTATCTTCAAATGATTGTTAGCCCACATCAAACCTGGACAGGCCAAATCTTGCATAGCTCGTAGTGAGCCACCGGAAGCTCCCAAATTGATACCCCACCACAAGCAACTCAATGGAGTCGTGGATTTCTTTTTTAAATATTGTTGTCTTTTTTAAATATTGTTGTTAGAGATGTAAGAAATATATCTTATATTTTTAACAATTATCATATCTATTCAGTTGTAACTTGAAAGGCTTAGATTTCAAACGTAACTTTAATTGTGGATATTATAAAATCAACAATTCTGTTTTATTCCAAAAACAAAATGGTTAAGATAAAACATGATTTCTAAAAGCTGACAAATAATTAAATAACGTAGTTTGCTAGTTTAGGACGTAGAGCCTCACTTTGGCACTTCTGGATTTTGAATATGTGCTTCCAACCAACGATGACATATGAGAGCGCACATGACACTTGACAATATCCTCGGTCAAAACCTGTAGTTGTTTTAATCAAAGCGTCAACCTAAATTATAATTTATACATAAAAATTGGTCCTGATTTATCATAATTTCAGCAAAGAATCATACTTATGACAGAGAGATTGGAAGAAGAAATACAGACTTCCAACATAATGAACAAACTAAAGTAACAAATGAATAGACATATCAAGAATTATGAGGAAGTTACAGACTGACATTACTTTAAAATGCAATAAGAAGAAACTGGGGGAAAACAACCAACGCAAATGTGGTTCCAGACTCTGATTTCAGCAATCAAGGCCAGACAAGGAGTAGTGTGTAGGAATCCCCAATCATGTCATGAAAGATATAATCTATATGAACACTACAAGTAACTAGATTTCAGTTTTAAACAACATCAATTGTTATAACTACAGTACATATTGAGCTTCTATAAACAATATGAAACTGAATTATAACTTATAAGCCTAATTTGCACCTCAATAGCACAGGGATAACAGGCATGTAATATAAAGATAAAGATAAAGTTCACCATGAGTTGTACCTTCAACTTTCCTGAACTTGAAAATCTTTCACTCACGAGGGCAGCCATGTGTTTATCCTGAATCAAATGAAAGATACAAGAAAAATAAAACTTGACTTGAAGTAGAAGACAGCAATGAAAAATTATTCACCACTCCAACCTACAGCAAAGTTGGAAATTTTACACAGCCTACATTGTGAGAAAAAATTATTTACATTGTAGAGATATACAAATTAACAACAGCACAGATAAAAAGGGACACAAACAAACTCGTGCTTAGACAATGGGATCTTTGTAAAAAATGACCAGACCTTTTCAACTGCAAGTACGAATGCGCCCGAATTCAAAAGAACATTAGTCAGGGAGCCAGTTCCAGGTCCAATTTCCAACACGACATCGCCTTGTTCAATACCGGCCGCACCAGCAAGTTGGTCATTTATTTCAGAATTCAACATATAATGCTACAATCACATCAACACCCAAATGAGAAAAAAATTTCACAGGAAGATTCATTCCAAACCAAGCCCCAAACAACTTTTACATCCAAACAAGAAAACAAACAACAATTCATACCAAAGCACCCAGTTAGACACCCATCAACTGTTTGATAACAGACCTCAGTGAAGCACTCAAATAAATCGTTCCAAACAAAAAAAAAAGGACTAAACTCACAAAACTAGATGTTGCAGTGCTACAACGCAAAATTCAAGTCAAACCAACTATCCCTTGTCCATACCCACCTTTCTGTTCGATGAAATACCTCAAAGAAGCACCCGCATACAATTTTCATAATAATACCTCAAAAAAGGAAATAAAAAATTGGAGCACCACAACATAATGGGTCATGCCAAATTTTCTTAGAAAACAAACAAAACAGAAAAAAAGATACAAACCTGGCCAAGAGATTTTCTGGGGAATCTGCCTTTGGATTTGAGAGCTTTGAGAGTGGCATGGTAATCATCAGCGCTTCGCGTGGAAGCTCGGCTACTTCTTTCAGCACAAACTACGTATGAAGCTCTCCGCCTTACGCCGGCGGTGCTATCATGCGCCGGTTTGCGGTGGCGGTAAAGCAATGCGGAGTGAGATATTGGCGGGAACGTTTGAACAGAACATAGCGAGGAAGGATTCATGTTTGGTTGTTCGTTACTTCCGTAGTTATCTGTTCTGATACTTCCCACTTTTATAAATACACAGTTCATAAAAAATAGTGATCTTTAACCTTAAGAACAACAATTTTCATAATAAAAAAATATTTCTGAATTTCTTAAACATTCTTGATTTTATTGTCAAAGAGGGCCTAGGTAAATGCAAATTTTGAGCAAACATTCGATTTTTTTATTATTATTATTATGTATTTCAATAAAAGGAACACGAACAAGGAGTGTTATTTGCTACATATGTTATCTCATTTTAAAATTAATTTACAGCATTTATTGTGTGAAAAAACAATGCTTTTTTCATTTTCCAGAAAAGATGAATATAAAGTTTTTTTTCTTCTTTGAAGTAAACTTCAATTTATTTACATTGAACTTTGATTCAAATATATTCTTTTTCATGTGATATATTAATAACTTTAACTTTGGTACATTATCAGTCGCAATAAATTAAAAACTTTTATAATTATATTTTTTATGGATGATTTAGTTGAATTTCAAATTTAAAATCAAGTGTCAAATTAAATTGCTTATTGTGAGTTAATTAACAACTAATAAATATATATGACAATATTTTTGAAAGACTATTTTGCAATTTGATTAAATTATAATTACAATATATTTATATTCATCCAAACATGATAGCAAATTTGTATTGTAAGGTTTATAAATTATGTTTATTTGAAACTATTTCTCGTCCTATCGATATTATTCAATAGCGTAAAATTAGTCGTTTATAAGGCACTATTTCTTACAAACTTCTTGGAACTATATTAAAATTTTATTTAATAGTATTACCATAAAAAAAATAGACAAATTTGAATATAGAACAATATTGCAGCATTTGGTTGAATATTTACTCATTGTTACTTTTTTAATATTTTTTTAGTTAGAAATATAATTTTCGATTCTTATTTTTAATTCACATACATATATAGAAAATAAATTGAGAATAACTCGTATTGAGAATCCGCATCATATATAGAGAATAAAATGTATGTTTAATTACATCCTTTCAATGTTTTTGTACACACTCGTCACACTTGAACAAGAAATTTTTTTTTAGAGATTCAAAAAGAGAAGGAAAAAACTATACTAAAAATGATTCAGACAGGCAAGACAACTGCAAACTAATACATACATTATATCAAGCTCTCATTTATTTAACACTGTTGGGTTTTCTTAGTGTTAAGTTTTGCACATACGCAAAAATCTAAACATTACAATGGAGAAAAAAGAACTATAAACTAACTAAAACTTATTCACAAAAATAAAGAAGCAGACAAACAAAAGCAAATAGTTAATTACATATAAGCTCACTGATCTGTGTACTCAACTCTATTTTCACTGCTTCGATACTGTTAATGTCAATAATTTCAAAACTCCAAGATATGTATATACTCACTAGTCAAACAAAAGGCGACGCCTCACAGATTTTGGAAGATTGTCAGAATTAGACATGTTTCTTTTCATTTTTGAACTCTTGCTGCCCTCACTATCAGCATCATTGGATGATTCTTCTCTTTGTTTTGATTGACGATGTTTAATTTTGGTTGATGGAAAGAACTCTGTGATGCTTAGCTGAGTACTTCTTGAGTTTGGAGAAGCTGGTTTTTCATTTTCTTGGCACCTTGATTTTGAGTTCTTTCTCCTTTTCCTTTCCTGCAATTGAAGCACCAGTCACTATTTTAGCACTGCTAACCAGCTTAGTTGATCCAAGGTGTTTTTAGGATCAACATCATGTTTATCTTGTACCAACTGCTACAGTTGTTATAGTAAAATCCTTGCATACTTCTTGGACTCAGTTTATGAATATCAAGAGGGATCCCAAAAAATGGAAGCATAGGATATTAAAATGACAAAGCAAAAATAAACACAGGTTATAGGTAGAATGATGGAGAATAATAAACACCTGCTCCTGCAAAAAACTTTTGACTTCTGCAGGAAAAGCAGTCCCTACTAGGTCCATGTTTTCATCTGTAAACAGAAAATTACATCCATCTACATGAATCTCAGGAGCATCGTCCAGTAGATCCACCATTTCATCAAGCTCTACTACATCTTGTTGCACACTGGATTCATTTGATGGAACTTTGCTGGTGTTAATGTTTACACCTGCACGTTTCCACTTGACCACATAAAACTGATATCCATATCTCATTTTTACACGTTCAACCGAATCAAACTCATATTGCCCAAATAACAAAGTTTCTCCCGTAGGAGTAGACATATCTCTCAGAAAGATAGTGGACATCATAGGAAACATAGTCCGTCGAATGTAGGATGGTTCCCAATGCTGATGAAAGTTTAAAAAATCAATCAGCATCTCAATATTGGGTTTTCCCCATATGATCCGAGGACCATCACTTGCTGCAAACAGAAGATGATAGAATGAATGTCAATACAATACACACCAGCAACTCTAGACTATAAAATTCATATCACAGTTCAAATGACCTGAAAAGTAACCATTGTCATTGCATAGGTACATGTCAATGATTTCATCTTTGGGAAAGTTTGGCTCCTCCGCAATTTTGTGACAAATTTTTGAGTACCGATTTTCCTCTCGTTTCTGCTCCTTATGTCTCCTATTCTGCAAATCAAATATCATTGAAAATTATAACCTGTTACATTTAATTCAAGTAAAACCAGACAAGTGCAAAGCCTTCTAAGATACATACCAAAACACATGAGCAGCAATCACATTTAAAACCCTCTGGTTTTCTCTGGCAGCCTTCATCATCCTTTGTGACACAGGATTCACAAGAAAATTTCATATGATCTTTCTTGCTGCCAGGATGCCCACATAATGAGCAATGAGGTTGTTTTGTATTCGGGCAGTTTCCATCAACATCTATGTTGTCCTCAAATTTAGTGCAGCTGGGAATTTGTGAAGTATCCCCTTTGCCTATCTCCTGTAATCTGCTTCAAAATCATCATCAGAATGCCAAGACCAACATATTTATTCAGGTTATCGAAGTCTCACTTTGACTATAATTAAAGGTTTGATGAAATGGATAGACATCCCTTGAGTTTGTTAACTATTACAATAAAAATAGATAAGGAAATACCAGAGACTTTGTCTTGTCACATTAAAATACTTAAATCAGCGGGGAATTTATTAGTGTTTAAAGGCATTTTTGGATCCCTTTAGGTTGGACTGTGCGCTATTTTGGTCTTCCAAGTCTTCTTCCAGACAATTATGTCCTTCTACTAAAAAAGTCTTTACAAATTGTATCAACGGAATTGCTTTCTGTTCAAAACTAACCAATCAAATCACACAAAATATTTTTTCTTCCACTTCAGACCCTAACCTCACACCTTAAAACATTCTTCAAATTTTGTCGAGTTTCCACTAAATTTCTTATCTATAAACTTTTAAATGATTTCATGTCCCAATTTAATCGTGAACCCAACCCCCAAATATTAGGATAGAAAAATAATTTGAGCGTTGAAGTAAAAGAAAATCAACAAACAACCAAATTTTATTTCTAAAAAAAAAAATTATTAGCTCAAAAGACAAACTTGAGGTACAAAGGTTGTGAAGTCCAAACTAGAAGGAGTAAAAGTACATTACTCAAAATTAAAAATCAAGCTACATGCAATTTGTCCGGTCTCAAGGGGCCATTCCATAACACTTAAATACTTCAGATGATACAACAAAATGTTTATCACTCTGAAGGATCCATACCTATTCAATATATCATCTTCATTAAAAGCTTTAGCAAAATGAAGTGCATTATCAAGCCCAATTCCTCGAACACCATTCATATCATGATCATTTCCAACCAAAAGAGAGATAGCTATCAAGTGTTTCCTCTTCAATCCAAGTCCAGCTTCAATATCTGACATGTTGTAGAATTCAAATGGTTCCTGCATGCAATGAATTTATTCAAATTTGTCCCTAACCAGTGATTTTAATGGTACTGAATGTTGGATCCAACCAAATCATAAGCTATGTGTTTTGGTGTTTTGAAGACACATTGAATGGGTAATCATACTAAAAAAGATAAAAATTAGTAATAAATGCATTCAAGAGAAAGCAGGAGTGGTATTATGAAAGGAAAGTTGATAGAGTTGCCACTAAGATGGTTTGGTGATGTGAGAAAAAGACCAACATAATCCCCAATAGGATAGCCGAATGACTGAAGAGAAGGAGACTGAAAAGAACCCTTACTGAAACCAGTAAGATGGACTTAAATCTAAAAGGCAGGCCTGATCACTGGCTTAAGTTTATATAAAATACAATGGCTGACCCCAGTTAATATAAAAAGAAAAAACCATTAATATGATTAATTAGTTTCTTACTAGCAATATTTTCAAACTTAAACAAAAAAATACTCCATAAGTGTTCTCAAGTATTTTCAAAATAGAAGTGCACCACACTAAAAAATATTAATACTCCATAAGTGTTCTCAAGAATTTCTTTTAAGCATAAAAGGAGCACGCAATGTTTGCAACTTCAGGACAATTAAAAGGATATACAGGTAAAACTTTTAAGTAAATGTTTGAAATCAATCACTTGCTGTAATTGCTAAGTTATGCCGACAGAAAAAAACTACAAATTAAAATTATTTTTTTCAAAAAAACAAAAAACTGTCATAGAAGAACAGGTGAAAAATCCATTGTATAATATGGTCAGTTGAGGAAGAAACTAGGGGTACATTGACAGATATCATACATAACTTTGAACTATATCAGGCCAAACAATCATAAGTTTGTAACAAGTACATAGTCTATAAAAACTCAAATTTAAAGTGATCAGCCAATGTTAGTATCCAGATTAATGAAACCATTTAGAAAAAGTCATCTGAAATACAAATGTGAGCTAAGAAAACATACATCATATTTTTTTATAATAAATTGCCAGGAGATAAAAAAGAAAATACAATTACCATAGTAACTTACTTTGGAATTGGGACAGAAACATTTTATAATGCATTTTGCCCCAAAGAGGAATGCATCACTGTCTGCTGTGATGCAAGCATCTACATGACCTTCACTATTTAATTGAGCACAGAGTGCTTCGGCCTCTCCTTTAGCCTGTAGTACAGGCATTCCAAGTAGTTTGACCAGTTCCTATAACAGGAGAACAGGTAACTATCAGAAAACAAATTGACAAACCTGCATCCATATCCAACAAATATGTAATTAAATAAGTGTTCTTGCTATAAGGTATATGTGTAAACATTAGGGAAACAAATTTTGATTGAAATGCATATGTAGCCTGAGACACAAAAATAAGATCATCAAGTTGGTGGTAATCATAGGAAAAGTAAAAGCATCCCACCACACATTCTTGAACTCGACTTGAAAACAGGCTGCTCCTTTCTGCTGAAACACCTTCAGAGACTGGCAAGCTAGTCAGCTCAATGCCACAAGACCCAAAATATCTTGCAATCCTGGCCTGTGCTTTCAATGGCGACGGAGTCCCATCAACAATGAACACAGGAAGTACCCCAAACTGCAAAAATCACCATATCATCATCAATATTCAAGTTCATCCTTTGTTTTACTATTCCATATCTAAACTAACTTAACATACAAGGTAAAAAATAAAAACAAGACCCATTTAGATTAAACCCGTCACCTTGCATGACATTCCAATCCAAGAGTATCAATTTAAGTCTACATTAAACATAAAGAGGAACAGCAATTTAGATAATCCCATCGCAACCAAAATGACACTCCAATCCAATACTACAAGAATATTAAGTCTAAATCACTAAACCTAATAGATAATTATTTTTTGTATACAATATCGACAGTTCATGCAAACTACCTAAACTTTCAACACTCCACTTTTACAAAACCAAAAAAAGACAATAACACCTCTTAACATGATCATTTGTTGAACCAGTCAATTAATCCCAATTTTTATTTCATGTAATTAAAATGTGCTAAAAATAAAAAATCTTCTTCAAAAAACAAATTTCCTAACTTCCTGTAACATTTCTAGGGTAGAAAACCTTGGAAAAGAGATTGATGGTGCGGAAGAAGGTAAGTCTGAGGTGAGGTTTTCTGACATGAGTGGCCTTCATAGCATTCTCATGCTGAACAATCCAGAATGATAGGTCCACAGCAACTCGCTTGTTCCTCAAGAAATCAAAACCCTCGCGACGCGCATAGGGCTTTAGCAGCTCCCAGAAATTACCACCAACCCCCATCTATCAGACAAGAAAAATACTATGCGAAAACATTGTCAAAATTTAACTTTGTTCTGATTTTCAGTGAATTAATTGTTTTCTAGGTTATCGTGTGAGGATGAAAACTCAGTGTGACTGTCATTGGTTGAGACAACGTGGAAATTAAAATATAGCCGTTGGATTTCTTACCGTTATCGGTGGAAGGTGAAAGCTCAAAAGCCCATTTGGGTTTATTGGGCTCAAATATGTACATTGGTAGTGTTTGGAAAAAAACATTAAGTGATTTATATTTAATATTATATGTTTTAATTAAGGTATGATTTAACTTGAATTTAAAATGTTAGTTTGTTTAAGACAGTCTAATGTCTATATAAGTCTATATTATCAAGCAATAAGAAATTATTTATTATATAAAGTTTAAGGTGATTAAGTTATAAATAATGCATTGGATGGAGTTCATATTTTCTTAATTAATTTTACGTGTTTTAAAATATTTTTCAAAAAAATATTTTTTATTTTTATTTTTTCTGTTAAAATATTTACAATTCAGTGAAAACAAATTATTTTATATTTATTATTTTTACATGAAAACAAACTCATTGTGAAACTTATTGAGAGTTGATTAGGCTTGACTAAAATAATAATCCAAAATTTGAAGAGAGAGTTCAAAATTGTGCCAGATTTGATGCAATATTCAAATCATTAATTGGTGAATTATTAAGATTTTCTGTATATTATTTATTTTATTCTTAATTTTAAGTATATTTTTGGTTTTTTTAGACTTCAAGAAATACCTTTTTGTAGTTCTATATTTGTAGATCAACTCTCTAAATCTTACATAAGAGGAATTTGAACAAAAAAACAATATTCTAATTTTTGTATCACTTTGTTTATTTGTATGGGTTTTATAAAAAGGTAAACTCTTTTTTCTTTCAAGTTTATACACTTCATTGAGTTATAAGTATTTGGTGAATTATTCAAAGATTTAATAATTATGTTATATAAGATTTACATTTTTTTTACTAAATTATAATATTAAACATGTTTTTTATTGGTAGAAAATTATTTTATATTAAAATAATTATTGTAAAGATATAGAGAATGATATTTTAAAATCGATAATGGTTTAAAAATAGTAAAACTTATTATTTTAATATTAAAAAAATTTAGTATAAGTATTTTTGTTATAAACAAGTTTCATTATTTTAAAACACATCATATATTAACCATATATTTAGAAACCATTTTTTTAGGATTTTCTAATTTCTCGCTCGGAGTTCTTTCTTTCTATTAATCTATTTGAAGATATGATATCGTAGGAGTGATCCTTGCAACAAGTTTTAAAATTTGGACAAATCAATCTCTCAATTTGGGTAACTTAAGTTTCAACCCTTTTCTTGATATATTTATA